>NW_016160827.1:10360-51688 GCF_001687245.7 Rhagoletis zephyria | reverse complement strand
TTTTTTTTTAACTTCTCTTTAAATAGTTCAAGGCAAAATTTTTAAAATGTAAGTTTTCAAGTTATTTTTGATTTAATTTAAATCTTTTTTATTGATTTCAAATAGACTCTTTTTTCACTTAAAATTTTTGTATAAGGTAATTGCTTAAAATTAAAAAATGTATTGCTCAAAAAAAAGTTGTTCGATTTATCGATCGAAATATTAAAAAATATAAAAAATTTGTAATTTTTGTCTATGAAAACATATGTACATACATAATTAATTTACATTAGTCATAAATTTAAATTTTTGAACCCAAAACTAAAATGAGTACCTTTGCAGGTATACAAAAATATAAAAGTTTCGAATTAGTCACCGCTATTAAAGCAATAGCCATAAATGTGTAAAGTTAACAAAATGTTGCTAGCAACATATTGCTGCGATTCATGTAAAATCATTCTAAACGACATTTCAAATTATTTCAAGTCCATGGAAAATCTGTGTAACTAGCCCGAAAACTAATAAAAGTCTCAAGAAGACAGAAAATTTTCATTTGACAACTCGAAGGCAATGAAACCACAATAAAACCAAAAACAATAGAATAAATTAGGTAGAGTATACCCATAACAGCAAATATATATTCGCTATATATACACATAGCGCACTACACAAGCAAGGAAACATCAGCCCTCAACAATTGTAAAAAATAATAAATGCAGAAAAATTAAAATAAATACATATGTATGTATGAAAAGGCTACAGCAATAACAATTACAAGCTGCTGGAGATTTTATTTTTCTTTGCATTGTTCATTTTTCATTTCTCTGTTACTCTTGCCACACTTTTACTTTTTAACTTGGGACTGCAACGCGATGCTGTGATTATTGCTATTATTATCATTATCATTATTATTATTATTGCGGTTACCGCACACGCATACGCATGCTCATTTGCAGCATGCCACATTGCATTCATTCTTAATTANTAACTTGGGACTGCAACGCGATGCTGTGATTATTGCTATTATTATCATTATCATTATTATTATTATTATTGCGGTTACCGCACACGCATACGCATGCTCATTTGCAGTATGCCACATTGCAGTCATTCTTAATTAGGAACAGCAAAAAACACACGCGAACTGTCTGACTGACTAGCTCAATGCTGCTGGCCTTAGTGTCAGTGGTGTGTGTCACCTACAGGGTGGAGCCACAATCAGCGCCAAGGCGTCTATAAATTTTACTGTGGCTGCTGCTGCTGCATGCAACATTTTGCACAGTTTATTTTGTGCTGGCTTGAAAAGTATGTTTATTTATTTTAATTTATTTTTTAACTCTTCGCGCCATTTTAGATGTGTACATATGTCTGCGTGTATGTTTAGGTGATTGTTGGCATGTTTGCTATTTACTTTCTACACGTTGTTACACGAATCTAGATGCTTATGTTTGTACAGATTCCCACATGCCACTTCTAATTGCAGCTGCAACACTTTGTTGCACATTTGTGCTGTCTATCTGGTCTGTGGTTTAAGCAACTGTCAGTCACTCAACTAAAGTTTCCGCAGCAGATTTGTGAGTGTATATTTGTATAAATGCATATGTATTTATGTAAGAAGGGTTGTTTGGAATTTATATTTAAAACTAATTCAGTTTCCGCTGCTTCTATTCGCCCACTCATTCACCATTCTTGCCGCTGAAGTGCGCGCAATTATTCTGTGGCAAACTTCTAGTAGGTCAATGTCGTCACGGCGGGATTTTGAAGCTCAGCAACGTTCAGTGTGAACTGTGGAATCATTCGTTGCAGTGGCAGATATACTTATGTATGTAGACTCAAAAATTATCTTATTTGCCTCCTAACCTTTTCAATGGCTAGGCTGGAGTAAAAAATAAAAGAATTCTTGAGGTGACATTCCTTTCACTTAGGTTCTATAAAAATAAAAAACATATATAAAATAAAATAAAATAGGACGATTCATTTAAACGCGTAAATGCCTCGTGCCTATGAGTTTCCATGAATACCCATAATTTATTTTACTTCTATTCTGCAAAAACTTGAACTGCAACGGAATTAAGTTTCTAAATTTATCTCTATAAATTTATCTTCAAGGTCTCGTGAACGTCATTTTAAAGAATACGCTGCAAAATCTAAGTAAAATTGCTCTCTGGTGTGTCGGGTGTGTACATAGGTAGATATATTGTACAAATCCAATTATATGTAGTTTTAAAATTAGAAAATAAATGTAAAATTCTGTTCCACTTGTGTTCCGCATAAGTTCCATTCAAAAGGTGTCTTGCTTTTTCTTTAAATTTGGAAAGTAACTATAGTGTTATGTTCCACATGCATTCCAGATATGTTCCACATATGTTCCACAACTAAATTGACTAACAGACCTTGAAACTATATTTTTAGAAGTACTTGCGTACGTTCCACATACAATCCACACACGTTCCACATAAAATTCATTCGCAAAGTTGCAACAGCAATTCTTCTTTACAGAACGTGCGAATTTTCAATTAAATTTGGACACTAAGCGCCTGTTCGCACCTACCGCACAAAAAAAAATCACTTTCGCCATTCAGCACGTCTTCAGAATTGATTAGCCTTTTAACCTTCTGTGAGCTACAGCTGATTCCTATTGCCAAACTTCCGCTTTGAGTTGAGTTATTCTACCTGCCTTCTACATTTCACTCATCTTCCAAAGTTTGTACGTAGTGGCCTAACTCTTGTCGACAACAGCCTGCCACTCAGCAGCCTTACACTTGAACGCCTCAACATAGGCAAGTGTCTCACTCTTACCAAAACCAGTTTTCCGCTTACATATTTCCCTTAGTTTTACTTACTTTTTTCTCGCACCTTATTGTGCCATATTTTCCACAACGTCGCTTCCGCTGCAGCCACAAACAACAGCTCAACCACAATCAACGCTATCTGCTTGCTTGCAACATTGTCGGCTAGCCTGGCTGCCTAAACTAGTTGGCTGGCTTGATTGACTGACAGACTGACTGACTGCCTCCTATTTTGTCAACATTCTTATAGCAACTAAACTAGTTCTTAGCTCCTGGCTGTTGACAGTGACTGGCTGTCGGTTGTTGTATGTTGACTGTTTGCCTGCTGACTGTTGATTTGTGCTCTCGCCGGCGATGTGGCAATTGTTATTGCTCTTACCATTACGTTGCAGCCTACTGTTGCTGCTGTTGCGGCTTTCTTTGCTGCATTATGAGTTTGGCGCTATTGCTTTTGTCGCTGGTATTTGCTTTCATTTTCCTCTCGATGGCGGCTTTCATATTACTTCATTCCACTCAGTCTCGCTCGAAATGATTTGCTTGCTGCTGGGTTTTATTTTGTTTTTTTTTCGTTTTGGTTTTTAAAATACTTCTTTCTTGTTGGTAGTATAGCGACTGTTATCGTAAGCATATTTGTTTTTGCTTCTTTTGTTAATAATGGTTGCTTTCATTTTGCGCCTGATGGTTTTCAAATTATATTTTCCGTTTTAGTATTTTCTTCATATTGGTATATAATTGCAGTTTTCTTTGCCACTTAGGTAATGTTTAGTTTGTTATTGTTGATGGGTATGTGCTGTAAAATTTACGTGTGAAATGTGTTAAAAGTGTGAAGTGTGTCATACTTTTGTTAATCGTGGTGGTACTGCTAAAAAGTCGGATTTATAACTCTCAGTTAAAGGGTAGAAGTGACAGGTTGTTTGAAACGTCGTCTTACAAACTGTTGAAATCTACTAAAAACCTACAATTCAAAATCAATTGGAATTTTTAATATGTCCGTATGTGTTTTTAATACACAGCTTAATGTTCAACGTAAGTAGCAAAATTCAAGTTGATGAAAAATATTATGTTCCACTTATGTTCCACATACGTTTCACAATTATCCCACATACGCTGCGTATAAAAGACTCCCAATTTGTATAGAAGTTTCATAAAAATCGACGACTAAAGTTCTTGCTATGTTCCACATACGTGTCGAATACATTCCACATAAAAATTATCCTATATTTTAGTAAAAATTTGCCAAAAAGTCACAAAAGCCTGTCTCCACAAATAAGGCCTTATTTGTTTCGGCTACTTCCAGAACTGCGTCGCTTCCTATCTCATTGCCTACCTTCCAAATCCCATTCATAGCGCATAAGCTTATTGTGAATACCAAAACGAGTAACACAATCAATATACATACATAACTAAGTAATAAGAAGCATAAATTCACATTCACTCGTATGTGAGAAGATACATATCTAACAGCGAAAAATCTGCACCAAATTGCTTCAAGGCAAATTTTCAGAAATTTTTCATAAGATATTGCAGAGCGGAACGGAGGACACGTACAGCCAACCCTTGAGCCAGCATATCAGCGTAGAAAGAAGCAGGCGACCTGTATAGCATCCATATGCACTTCTACTCATCACTTGCCAACCCACCTCTTCCCAGTAAACTTACTCCCAAGTCATCCACGTCGCGTCGCACTGTCGGCACTTCATTTGCTACGCGCAAAGTGTCATTTTCGTGAATGTTGCACATTTCTTGCAGCGTGTGCGCCTTCAAATATGCACTACTACATAAAATACATACCTACATACATACATAGTATATGTATATAAACGTGCATACATCCTGCTGCAGCAACAACAAAAACGGCGCATGGATTTGCTAAGGAAATATTGAGGGTTTTAAATATTTCCTTTCGCGCAGCGAATGTCATTCAGGCAATTCTATAGGAGGCACCGAAAGAGGGGGAGTTACAAGTGCGATAATGCATTGGAAAGAGTACAGCGACAGTGCTGCTTCTTCTTCTTCTTGCAAGCGCTAGCTGCTTTCCTCCTTGCTCCAGGCTTCAGTTAAAGCTGGCGTGGGTCGCTAAAAACACATTGTCAACATATTTACAGTGTGATCTAACAAAATTGCAACAACCTGTTTTGTTGCTGTTGCTGACAATAACTGCAAGCTATGATGGCAAGTAACAAAAATAATCATTTGTAGTAGAATGAGCGCAACAAGAAGTGAGTTTCTGGCGTTGAATGTACAAAAAAAAATAAAAGAAATATTAGGGGTATTCTCTGAGTCTTGCAAAGCCCTTGCAAGGTGCACGGATTGCACGGTTTGCAAAGCTGTCCCATACGAAAACCGGTTTTTTCCGTGCAATCCGTGCAATCTGTGCACCGTGCAAGGGCTTTGCAAGACTCAGAGAATACCCCTATTGTTTAAGTCGCCGTAAGTGCATTGTAGTGGAAAATGTTGAAAAATCGCAAACAAAGCAGCAATAATAGCATAACTTTATCTCTTGCTTCTTTTCACTTTTTTTTTGTTTTGTGCGCTACTACGCAAGACTGGCACAGCTTCTGCTGTTGGCTACTGCTCGTTGCCTGTCGCTGAAGAGTGTTGTGGGAATTTTTTGGCAGCATTGCGTTGCGGATTTGAAACATGAAAATTTCATTTGGCATATAGAACTAAGTAATATGCAACGCACAGCTAAATACATACATACAAATATACGTAGAATGAAGCAAGAAATATGTATTTGTTAACAACAAAAAGTGAAAATAGAGACAGTGGCAAGCATAACAGCAACAACTGGTCGTAGTTTTGGCCACAGCGCTGACAGCTATGTAATGAAGCCGAGGTGCTGAGCGGCAAAAAGCTTTACGCTATAGCCAGTTAAAAAGTGAGTAGCTGTGAGGTTACTGTGTGTGCATAATGGATAGTTGTTGGTGGCATGCTTGGTAGAGCGCCTTGAAGGCGGCAATAAATTATGATTTTCAGCATTTTGCGTATTTTCGCAGTTATTTATTTATTTTTTATTTTTTTGCTTGCATTGTGAATAATTCAAATGTAGCGTTGAACTTGCTGAGTTCACTTGCTGGTAGATTAGTTTTTAATTAAAATTTGTGCGCGGGCATGCTGATCAAATTCCTTGGGAGTAAAATAATAGAGTGAAAGAGAGTTATTTTGATAATAATAAGAGGCAGTGAAAATTGAGTTGTGTGAAAGAAAGAAATTTTAGCAAGTTTTGCATCATATCTCAGTTTAATTTAAGAGTGGAAATTCTAAAATATTAATATTAAAGATAACTAAGACGCAGGTGGTGAAAATTGCATTTTTTTTTCAATGGAGCAAAGTAATTTCTAATTTCAAAACATTCACATAAACGGTTAAGTTAAGTGCGCCAATCGAAATAAAGGCATAATTCATAGTGGTGTTTCAATGATTGTTCACTGTTCGCATTCGCAACGTTTCGAATCATCTTAATGAGGTATCTTTTCTATAAAAGAAATCAAAGGTGAGAAATAAAATTGGCAGCTTTTTACAGAATATTGAAAAAAGGGAAAAAATTTATAAAAACTACAAGTACCACGTACGTTCCACATAAGTTCCACAATTAAATTAGCTAAATATTAAATCGGCAATATAAAGTTATCAAAATAAAAATAAGTTCCACATAGATTCCACATTTAACAACGTTGAGATTTTCCATCTAGAACTTTGCAGACTTTATTCAACTACACCTAAAGCTCTGCAAGGCTTTCCTTTGGCCTAGCCGCTAAATACGAATTTTGCACCTAAATAAAGCCACTCTGCATGAGTTAATCAGAAAGGCCAAACTGAAACTTTTTAATGAAAACTACTTACCCAAAATCTTTTGACTTATAAAAAAGTTACGAGGCAGGTATTAAGTGCTAAAAACTTCCTCGAAGAAACAACAACCTAAAATTTGTTCTCTGTTTTGCATGCGTTCCACATAAACAATTTGATCGGCACAAAATAGTAAATGCCAAAAATTTTACATGATTTCGATGGAATGATAAAATATGAATAAACTGTTTAGTTTTGCATGCGTTCCACATATGTATGTTGCACTCAAAAAGTTGATTGCGAATGGAAAATGTTAACGAACACTGAGTTATATATACATAGGGTTTAAATAACTTCCACATGGGGTCCACATAACTTCCACTTATGATCCACATACGTTCCACATGTGTTTCAAAGCGGTTAGTAAATTTAAAAATTAAAACCACACAGATTTCAATTCTCTACGTATGTAGCTGCAAGAGTATTTCGAAAGCATTTTTTTCATCAGGAGTGCTCTTCCCATATGTACTTACATCTACAAAAGCATGTGCATGTAGTTGCTATCATCGGCCACGTATCGTATACTTAAAGCTTTCCGCAATTTGCTTTCTTGTGAATTCCTGTTTATTCTACTTACATACTTTCTTTCTTTATTTTCCCCCTTTCTGTTGCACGCCACAACAATATTCCACTTATCATCAACATGACATTAGGGATTCTCATTTTGATTTTCCATCGAATGCAAAAAACGGACAAGACATGCCAGTGAAATGAAATAACAAAAACTATAAAAAATAAACAAAATAAAGAAAGTACAATACTACTAAAAATGAAGCAGCAAAAAAGTAGTGAAAAGTTGTAGTATGTTTGTAGTTATTGCCAGTGCGGCGAATAGTGAAAACAAGCAGCATTTGTAAGTGTGTGTTTGTGTATTTTCGCTAGCAGCCGCATGTGGCCGCAGACTGCGCCATTATTGCGCTATACTTACTTACATCCATGGCGCAAATACTAATGCATAATACACAATAAGTGCATAAGTAAGAAAAAGAAGTGCAGAACTATGCATGTAGCGGTAAGTGTATGCTTACTTGCTTGCTTGTTGGCATTTACGAGTACATGTTCGGAATAATTTGATTGGATGTGACTCCAGGGAACTTTGTTGGAACTACATACATATGTGTGTTACCGCCACATAGCCAGCCGTTTCAGAGTTAGCGCCAGTGTCAACACAAAGAAGGAGAAAAAAAAACTAATAACAACCTTATAGCGATGCGAGCAGTACTTGAGCTCAAATGTTCGAATGCTAACAATTCTTTTAAGAATTCGTATGCTTCCTCGTACACCTTTTTTCTGACTAACTTCCTCATACTTATGTACATACTTATTCACTACTTTTTTGTTCTTGCTCCACACTCCGCGCTCATGCCTGCAATGCATACCTCTGCTATTGGATTTTCGTTCAGTTTGCAAAGCAGGTCGTTTCATTTATATGTTTTTTTTTTTCACTACACTTCAAATTCCTCTATTCCTCTGCAATTTAGTTCGAGCACTCATCACCCGACGCCGAGAGCTATGCCGATGCTAGGTGCTCAGTGTTCGGTGTTCGGTGTTCGGTGCTCTCGAGCTTGTGTCCCATTATGGTATTGTGTGCTAACAGTTGTTAGTTTTTCTATGAAAAGCATTGTTGTCGATTTGCAATGCCGCAGCACCGAATACCAACACACACAATTATTCCCTCACAGGCAAAGTATGTACAAGTCTACATATTCATACATTTTTATTCGTAAAAGTGATATCCTTTGCATAGTATCCTTAGTGCTGCATACATTGAATTCGTCTCTTTAGATGCTCATCTGCTTAGCATGATTGCTTTTGTTGTTCATTTGCCAGCCAAATCGTGTGCACAATGGCTTATATACATACTTATGTATTTGTGTAAGGACGGGGTTTTGTTTATTTAGCATTTTCATACACATGGACATACATATGTAGGTATATTTGTATGTATGTATAGGTAATTTTCTTAGAATCCATCTGCAGAATAAAGTACATATCTACATATATCACATCAGAAAAATGGTGGCACACTTATCTTAGATAATGCATTATCTTCAGTTTTGCATAAAGAACAACATTCCATTGCGAAATTGTATTTAAATGAAAACTTAAAAAAGATATACTAAAATAGTCTGAATAACAACTCGCGCTCATATACCTGTGGTTCTGTATGTAACGTATACGCCCTAGAGCACCATACATGGTCAGCTAACACGTTTACTCGCCCGCCTTAACTTAAAAGTCATATTATTTAAAAGTAATTAAATAATTGGCGTGGATTATTTTTCTACAGTATTCTTCACGAATCTTCTTCATGTGTATAACAATTTCAGAATAAATTTCGCAATCATCCTCATTTTATGATCACAAGAGGTATTCTCTGACTCTTGCAAAGCCCTTGCACGGTGAATGGGACACGGTCGTATGCGACAGCTTTGCAAACCGTGCAATCCGTGCTCCGGACAAGGGCTTTGCAAGACTCAGAGAACACCCCTAATGCAATATTTTTTTTTCATATTGTGGCACACTAGTTTTATCACTCTAGATTGGTTTGGTTTAGCAAGAAGAATATTTTCACCGTTTATTTTGACATTTTGAAGTCTCTTAAAATTTTAAAGTGAAAAAATCGTTAAATTTCAAAAATTACAAAATAGCAATTTTTTTTTATTTGGTGGCACACGCTTGAAACTTCACCAATATGCTGTATTTGATGCCAACTTTCATTGCCTCTAATATGAACACTCTAATGGAAAACTTCCCAAAGTTGTTTATAAAAAAACGTTATGATTTTTTCCCGTAACAATGAAAAACTTAATAATTTTGGTACTTTTTCGTCAAATAATAGTTTTAACGCTATAATTGTAGAATTACTTTTTATTGAGTTTGTCTCTGAAACTCCATTGATTCTAATAAATGCAAGAAGAATGGCATTTTTTCTGGCGAGAGAATTTAGTGACACTAAAAAAACAGCTTCTAAGATTTACTCATATATGTACATAAATAGTGTTTTTGCAAGGCAATTTGGAACAAACAATTTTTTTCCCCGAATATAAACTTCGCCCTCGGCAATGCATTTTTTTTTAAATAGTTCTATTGGAATAATCGAAATACTTCCATAGCAAAAGTTTAATGATTTTTGACGAGCTGTAAGTTACCAATATCAGGTCGGTACGATACGGTGATAAGAACTGAGATCTTTAGGGCTACTTGTGGTTAATGAACCTATGAATAAAAAAATTCCTACTCAGGATAAAAGCATCAATACAACATACTTTAAGATCCGACTGTTAAGGCAGAAGATATAAAAAAAAAATTTAACTAACAAGTAATTTTTAAGCAAAAAATCAAAGAGACCCACATTTACGATAAAAAAAGGATTATCGAAAACGGTTCACGGTGTCCAAAGCTATTGGGTAACACACCAAAGAATAACAAAAAATATTCTAATGAATTGATAAACTTCCTCCTTGTTTTTAAGTTGCTTAAAAATAACCCTTACGTTCGGTCAAAAAGCAATGATTATTCGAATTACTTTCAAAAATTTTTTAGGTTCGAAGGTATGTATACAGCTAATAATTTTGCTGGTACTGTACATATATGAAAAGTTAGTGCATATGTTAAAGGTTCGGGAAACCGCAATAGCCAAAAACAAATTATTTTCTGTTGATATAAAACAAAAATTTACTTCAAAATCCCAAAATACAAACAATAACTTAAGTTCCACAGGCAGTTTTTGTAGGTTCGGACTCTCAACGCAAGCAAAGCTCTTAAGTTAATGCAATATATTTATGCTTTCATTAAAAAGTAAAAACGAACATAAGTTCCACACACGATCACCATGCTATCCATAGCTGAAAAAAATCTGTTTTACGCAGAGAGACTCTTCGAAAAAAACTGCATAGTTTACTTTTTAGGGACAAATGAACTTATGTTCCACAATAAATATGTAAGCAGGGTAAGCCATTTTCATCGACCAACAAAAAGTATTAACTTTTTATTACATTTTAAGGTACGAAGTTAGGTTCCACATGAGTTCCACATGCAACCCACAACTATAAAATCGGTTTTACACAGAAAACCGCTTTTCCATGAAAAAGGACAATACACTTGAGTTATTAAGGACAATAGAACTTAAGTTCCACAATTAAAAATGTAGGCTGAATAAGACATTTCCCTCGGGCAACGAAAAATATTAATTTTGTATACATTGAGAAGTAAAATATAAGGCTCCACATGCAATCCACAGCTGAGAAAATGTATTCTAAGGAAAATATTGTTTGACAAAAAATCAGCATATTGGAGTTTACAACACTGTTATGATTTTTGCAATTAGGGGATTCACAAGACAATTGTCTTAATTTTTTAAAGCCGTAAACTTTTTCAACTCATAACGATTAAATGTTTTTATTGGACTTCTAAATACGCCCAAGATGGTTTAAGACTGGGAGAAAATATATTATTAGCTCTTATTACATTCCGCAAATACCCTCAAACCATTTTAAGCGTTCGCAGCTTTGCATTCATTGTGACGGCAAACAACGCAAGTTCTTTCTAACTCTTTGTGAAATGCAAATATTTTACTCAATTCTGATTTTTAAAATGTCTTTGCAATAAAACACATGCATACCTACTTCGTATCCCAAGTATACTCAAAATGTCCATCAAAGCAATTTTCAAGTTTATTAACAATATACTTATACCTCTGTTTAAGTGTCTCAGTTGCCACAAAAATATTCAAAGTAAAAAGTTTTTGAACCCACTTCATCCAATTGGCCGCTTCACAAACTTATGCTTTAATTTCGTGAATGAACTTTTACAAAACTTTGACTTGTAAGTTCACTTAGGCCATGACAAAGTTCAATAAATTTTGGCTTTATTAACATTTCCCGCAATATGTACGCTTACTGACACGCATACACGAAAATCTACTTCAACAACCGCGCAAATGTCCTCCCACTATGTACATATTTTTGATTAGTATGATAGCGGACCTTATATCTCCTCTTACGCCACACGCGTCTCGCAAACGACTCTCGCTGCTTAGTGTGGATTCATTTACTTATGTAAAAAAAAATCTAATAACAAGAGCTTAACGAAGAAAATTTCGACAAAAATCTATGTAAACAAATAGACAGCATGACAAGTAGAAGCAAAAAGAGAAAAAACGAGACTTGTAGTAAACAAAATTTCAAAGGACTTAGCTGAAAATCTTAAGGAGTTGCGTGCGTATGTGGGGTGGTGTGTTACGAAGTTAGGGGTTACATTTCGAAATTAAAATGTAGCAAATCAAAGTATTTTTTTGTGTACAATTGGGAAAGAAATTTTGAACTTTGTGTGTTAGAAACAACTTTTCAGTGCATAGCAGTTTTAGTATTGCTTCTTACATTTACGTTGGGCCGCGTTTTGGAAAATCTTTAGCCTATCGACGGCGATGCTCGATTAGTTCGGGAAAACTTAAGAATGCTATACACATAAATTTGATGTAATTATGCAGAAGATACTTGTTTTTTTCTCATTCCATACGAGTTTTTGTACTCTAGACTATTTGAACATAAAATTGATTATTTTGTTTAAGCTTCACATGGGATACACTTACGACCCACGCATTTATACAACATAATATTTAAAAAAATGTAATATTTCAATAATCTGAGTAAAATTGCACCTCTACTTGCGTTTTTAACTTACGTTCCACATAGGTTCCACATCTTAAAACTGCCCATGAGAGTATTTCTTTACAAATTTAAATACTTCTTTTTGGATCTTAAAGTAATTTCAACCAAAAGTTAGTCATTTTTTACTTTCCACATGCAATACACATACAATTCACACATGTTATATTAGATAAATTTAACTACGAAATAATCGTAATAAAATTACACCTCTACTTGAATTTTTAACTTACGGTCCACATATGTTCCTCAACTAAAAGCTGCCTCTTGAGAGTATTTTATTAAAATTTAAAGCGCTTTGACTTAGCTTCCGTATATTAACTGCAGTAAACTACTACACTCAATGATAGAATTAACTTTTTTTAAATATGTATATTCATAAAATGCTAATTTTTAAAAGCCATGCATTTTTCAATAAATAAAGTTTTAATAAAGATATTATTACTTAGTCAATTTAAAGATAGCCAGATAGTGTGAGTGCTCAATTTTTTGGTTAAGCTCTCAATCCCAACAGCAATTCCTTTACCAGGGATAAGCACAAAAAAGCTCCGGCTGCCAGCAGCGCATTACAAATGCAAACCACGTTTTGGTTAGTAAAAATTTGGCAATTTCTCTATGACCCCCTAACTCAACAGCGCGTTGCGTTGCAAACTCATATGACGACACATACAGCACACACAACAAATGAAGTTCATTTGTCGTCGCCACCGATGACGACGACGCCGACAACGACGGGTGATGACTAGACTTTTATTAGACAGGCGTAAGCAGTGTATTAGCGCAGCAGGAGCAAAGCAACATCACCCAACCTATAATGGATTTGGAGGCAAGGATTTTGTTGTGAAAAAGCAAAAACTGCAGGATCTAAGTATGAACGTACTGATTTTAGCTTGGCGACGCTGTGGCGCGCATCTACAACTCTGAAAGCTGCCAGCAGCGTAGTGAACTGCATAAATACATACATGTGTATGTACAGAGCAAACAAAACAGTCAGCCATCAACTGAGCCATTGAGTGCGGCACGAATTCGCTGTCTAGTCGTTGAAAAAATTTANTGTACTGATTTTAGCTTGGCGACGCTGTGGCGCGCATCTACAACTCTGAAAGCTGCCAGCAGCGTAGTGAACTGCATATGTACAGAGCAAACAAAACAGTCAGCCATCAACCGAGCCATTGAGTGCGGCACGAATTCGCTGTCTAGTCGTTGAAAAAATTTATTTGACAATGCATGAAAAATGTATGCGGCTGCGGCGGGATAAGTTAAAAGTAAGAGAAAAAAATTTGTTCAGAAAAAGGCAACCAAATTGCAGCATGTATGCATTTGTTTGGTTTGGCAGTCACCACGTGAGCTGGTATGAATTTGCCAAAGAACACACATTGTGAAAACGTTTTCCTTCTTGTGTCTTTATTGTGCCGGAGAAAAGAAAGTATTTAGATGTTGGTGGCGGTTGTCGCGACTACTTGGCGGCTGCTGATTTTTTTATAACTTTCAAATTAGTAAGTTTATGTGCTGCTAGCAATAAGGATGTACAATATTCGTAGGTAAATAACTCTGACGTACTGACTACGAGTTTCTTTAGCATATTTAATTAGCAAGAAGTTCACGTTTAACGTCGGAGCGTATAGAAAAAGTTCGAATTTTCAAAAAAAATAAGTTCCACATAGGTTCCACATTAACTTCTTCAGTTTTTGCAATATTTTTCATAATTTTACATAACTTTTGTACGATCCACATAGATTCCACACTTCATAAGTTTTGTTTTGCGCTACTTACTAACACGGCAGCAATTTTCAGTGAAATTTATACTTTCGATGTAATTTTGTTTACGTTCCACACACGTTTTACACCCTTAACTAACTTTTTTTTCGCGTGAAAAATATACTTTATGGAATTTCCCTTTTTTTTGCATTAAGAAATAAATTACACGCGCGAAGGCAGAAAAATAACATTGGTGGAAAAAGGATTTCTGGCTTAGCGGGGTTAAGTTAACATATTGGAAGTACAAGCGATTCATTTCTAACACCCAACTATGAATTTCTTTTAATTTCATTAAAGCTATTTATTTTTTTCCGCATAACAAGAGAGGCCAGACAGAAAGAATAAAAAGACATAGATAAATAATCAATGTATAAGTGCAAAATAAACAAAGCAAAATGTGGAAAATATTCAAAATAAAATACACAAAAAATATCAGCTGCCAGTAAAAGCAAAAGTTAGTCTAACGCCCACTCTAAAGGCAAAGCAAAAACATTGACTATTCGCGTATCCTTTTATTGATCAACAATTGCTAAGCGATGCAGAGTTGATATCGGAATTTCCGAAACTTTTTGCAGCAGCCAGAATGCGCATTGTAAAAGTTGGGATAGCAGGAATGTGTCTTCAGCCACGAGTTGCTTTTTTGCATGAAATTTTAAAGCTTCAACAAAAAAAAAAACCTGGCATACACCCAATATACTTTCCTCCATTGAAAGGTACCTACACACAGCAGCACTGGAACTCCAGCATCCTCCTTTTGCTCATTCTTGCGTCCTTGCTGCTTTTGTTTCGCTATCCTCTTCAGTCGCCATTGGCTTTGTCTTTGTCGTTTTTGTTTTTGCCGCCTGCATCATTAATTTCCAAATGTTTTTGGCGGCAAATTCTTTTAGCACTCGACTTGACACCCACCTACTTACACGCTTTTTGACCAACTGCGGTGCGACGTGGACGTTATGGACGACGAACGCGGCGGCGTCGTAGCACAATAACATGATGAGCAGTGCCACAGCCGCGCGCGCTGGGTTGGCTGCGTTGCTCGGGGCGTAGAAGCGTCGTGAAAAGCGAAAAGTTTATGATTGCCATTCATGATAGGGATAATGGACGCGAAGCTCTTTTTTATATTTTTGGTTTTTGTTTTTGATTTTTTCCTCTGTCTCTCTCTCTCTCGCTCGGAGACCTTATTTAATTCTTATTGTTTGCAGTTATCCAGTTGTCTGTGGTCGTAGCTGCTCCTGCTAGTCTGCTTGGCTGGCCGTGGAAAATTTATTCATTGACGATTGAGTTCAGGGTTCAACAGATATTGAGTTCTGCTACTATATATCCCTTTCGGTACCACATTTGCACACACTAACTTGCGCTTACATATGTACATCGTTTAATGTCCTTCGGTTGCGCTCCTCATTCGTGGGTAATGAATATTTATTTACACAAGAGAGATTCCTTGCAGTTCATTCTGCCCAAAAACAAAAACACTTGGCACGACAAGTAGACCAATATAACGGCTGTGGTGGGAAGACGCGTGTAACTCCTGGCAGCATGCTCGCCCGTTTGTCTTTCGATCTTCGACAGTTCATTTTTTTGTTTATTGTTTTTCTTTTTTCCTTGCGCCCTTCTTTTTATTTTATTTTTTTCGTTTTTTTTTCACTTTTCTTTCGCCGCTGTATCGTTTGTGGAATTTATTACTGCGAATACTTTTTGGTGACTGTGGAATTTCAAGAGCAATTGACTTCAACAATAACAACAATTACGACAAAAACAACTGCCGCAGCTATTCGTATCACAAACAAACAAACACATAAACTTAGTAACGCTAAGGCGCTGGTGTTTGGTGAGCTTAAGGCAGCTAAAGTGAACTTTACAGCATTTACAACGCTGTCATCGCAACGACAGCCGCCTGTTTATATGCGCCCTTCTTCGTGACGCGCCCAAGAGCAGCTTAATTGCAGCCAACTCATCACTACGTAGCTGCGCCATCATGAAGTCAGTGGCTTTAAGTATTTTTTATTTTCGGTTTTTGCTGCCTCAAGTAGTTGCACGTTTCGCACTGTGTGGCATTACGCAAAAACTAAACGTGAAGATACAGCAATTAGTTCAGCAATTTTTCATTAGTTTTTATTGATTGTTCGATGGCAGGCATATTAATGAGCGTATGAAAATAGCGCAGGCTGGCAAAGAGAGTGAGCAGCAGAATAGTGTTGGTTAGGGGCCAAATTCTCAGCGCATAGTTAACCGTTGGCAAGGGTTAAGCTATCGAGTTTCATATTCCCTCATGCCCATATAGTTCAACTTTTGTTATATTTAGACTTTTTTGTGGAACGAAATTCCAATTTGTAACTGCTTTTACGAGTAGAATTTTTATTTCTTCATTCAAAATTACAAATCCCTTTCTTGGAGTGATTAAAAATAAAAACTAAATATACGTTCCACTTAGAGTCCACTTGCGTTCCTCATACGTTCCACATACAAATTAGCCTACTTGTGTCTACTACTACTACGCTACTTTATTTTCGCAATACTAAACATGCATTTTGGCTCCCACATACGTGCCACAAATAAGAACATTTCTTCTTGCTTTAAAAAATACACTTATAAATTTCTAGTCATTAATTTAATTTTAAACAGCTTTGCACTAACGGCTTTTTGCTTAAATAAAATATTATTTTACACTTACATGTTCACGCGAAATTCCTTAATTTAGTACCTTATTCCATTACAAGAACTCATATAAATTTCCATTACAATTGAATTATTTGATCCCAGCGCGCTTATCCGCACAAAAAAAGGACAAAGCGAAAGTTTACGCTCCCACCATTGGCGTTTTTCGATCGCCTACAAATTACTACCTTCCTGCTGTGAAGACATAATAATGTTAATATATGTATGCGATCCCCGCTCCTCGCACTTCACCAAGCGGCTTTGTTAGCATAAAAAACGAAAATATTTTACTTGAAGCGCCACATTGAATTCCAATTAAGTTTGTCCTTTGTCGCTATTAGAAAATTGTCAGCTGCATGTAATAACAGCTACTAGTCGAAAGGCTGCCAGCTATCGCTGCTGCGGCAATAAAAAACATTTCACAACTCACCCTCCGCCCGGCGCCAGTTCGTCTTGCACGGCACTCTCCACGTAAAAGGCTGTGCACCATCTTTAACACACTTTCGCAACCCACCCACGTCTCACTTGCATTTGGTATCACTCCACTTCATTGCATACTTTTCAGCGCACCACAATGATTTACACTTCAAAGCCACAACAGTTGCCGCCGCCACAATGACGACGCCGACGACGACGACGACAAGGAAGGAAGTAAAAAATCCTTTGAGACTAAGACTTCCGCAAGGCTTTCGCCAATTCGCGCCAACACTGCTTGATTCAACATTTAACAGGCCGCTCCAAAGCAGACTTCCCTTTCTGCACTTCACTTTCGCCGCTTTGCTGCATCTTCTTTTCCGCAGCAATGTAATTTCGAGTATGCCAACTGAGTGGAATTGCAATTTTTCAATTTCTATGCCACCTTCTACAACTCACCCTTTTCACACGTTCCACAATTTATTACCAGCTACATATTCTCCAGTGGCGCAAACACAATGCGTTCGCATTATTTACACGAGTTGGAGCGGTGTGGTAGCGGCTGGGGGGCCTTTGTAGGCGTTCAGTTGGCTGATGAAAATTAAAGCGCCGCCTTAGAAAAGAAAATATTGGCATAAATTATGTTGCAGCAGCGCGCGCTGGCTGTATATGGCTTCAGAGCTGGGGAATTGCTCCGCTCATCCTCTCCTGCTGCTACGCCTTTGGGCCAATTGATAATAGCAACTTGTACTCGATTTAGTTTTCTGTTTTTTTGTGCATTTTCGCGCTTTGACTACCAATTTCACATTTCAATACCCCAAGTTGAGAAGTTCAGATAGCGAAAATGTGTGTGTGAACTAAAATCGGTGAGTGGCTGGGTGGCTCAAGCGCCTTTAACCCCTTCTTTTGCTGCGGTCGCCTGAGTGGCATGCAAATGACTTTGGATTTTAANGTGCATTTTCGCGCTTTGACTACCAATTTCACATTTCAATACCCCAAGTTGAGAAGTTCAGATAGCGAAAATGTGTGTGTGTAAACTAAAATCGGTGAGTGGCTGGGTGGCTCAAGCGCATTTAACCCCTTTCTTTTGCTGCGGTCGCCTGAGTGGCATGCAAATGACTTTGGATTTTAATTAAAACGATGCTTTTTGCCGTTGCCACTGCTGCAATTGATGACTGCCGCGACTAGGTAACTATGTACATACATATACATACACATACATACATATTGACGTACATAGTCAATAAGTGAGGAACAAAAAAAATTGCAAAAAGATATCTTCGACGAAAGAAGTGCGCGCACACCCCTAAGCGGTGCTGAACAAAGGCAGTGAGTGAATGCNATTAAAACGATGCTTTTTGCCGTTGCCACTGCTGCAATTGATGACTGCCGCGACTAGGTAACTATGTACATACATATGTATGTACGTCAATAAGTGAGGAACAAAAAAAATTGCAAAAAGATATCTTCGACGAAAGAAGTGCGCGCACACCCCTAAGCGGTGCTGAACAAAGGCAGTGAGTGAATGCATCATTTAAGCCTGTGAATGTTGTTAAAAATGTTCACACAAAGGCCTAAAACTCAAAAGCAACTTAAGCCAATACGGAAATGCTATTCAAATTGGCCTACCGATTTTTTCAAAGCTGAAGCCAATGCCGCTGTCATCACTTAACTTTTGCGCTTTTGATGCTGTACAGGGAGTTCCATTCTTTTCATTGCTTATTCACACTTTCTTCCGTTGCTCGTTTGTCTCACTAAACAAAGCTACCAGATTGTTCACGCTTAGGCGATTCGTGATTAACTTTGTAAGAAAAGTCGAAAGATAAAAGCGAAAATTGAAGCAATTGACTTTGCAAGCATTGTGAGCGGCGAAGAATTAACAATTAAACAGTCGAATGATTAGGGGCTTGGGTAGTTGAGTATTTCCTGGAACAAAAAATTGTTATTCAGTTTACTGAACGGAAGCGATTATGAATGATTTACAGCAGCTGTCGATTGTAATGCTTTTGTTATCCATATTTTTAGTCATTAATAATAAATTTAATATCATACACAATTGTATTGTTTGACAAATTTCTAATTAATATTTTCTTTCCTTTATTTTCAGGTATGTTTTGAATGCAGTACCAATTTAAAAGTTAACAAAGTTGTGAGTTCAAATATGTTTTAATATAGCCCTAATGAATTTTTTATATGTGCGACATGTATTAATAAATAATGAAGATATGTAGGGACTTACTCAATATAAAGAAAAATATCGATCAAAAAAAAATATTTTAATATTTTTTTAGAAAAAGGTTAGCTCGAAAGCTACTTAAAATATTTGGACGCATCGTATTACTGCGTCAAATAAATGTTATCCAAGCCAATTTTCAAAAATTGTTAACACTTATGAGCCATTACCGAATATTCGATAGTTTAAGCGATGCATTACCCTGGACAATCAATGGAAAATATATGAAATTCTACAATTTTTAATAATTTCCACATGAGTTCCACATACATACGTTACGCACAATTTAGATTTTTACAGTCTATACATATTGAAAAATAATTTTCATGTTTTTTGCAAAAAAAGTTAGCTCGAAGACTATTAAAAAGAGTTTGACAATTTTTATGACTGCTGCGCCAATTTTTAAATATTTTCATTAACTTTTATAAGCAACACAACGAATATTCGATAAGTACGAAAAAATTCAAATATTTTTTAACTCTAAAAATGTTTCCCAACAATATTTTCGAGCTTTCCAGCCTCATGACTGGTTAGTTGTTCTCCGAAGGCAAAAAGATTGATGATTTATTGACAGAATCGTACGCGGAATTGGGACTTCCTTTTTCCAGGCTAAAGCCATGATCTTAATCGACTCCAATTTACATTCCACACGCGCTACAGAGCAAAACTAGTTTAACAAATGCATAATTGTTTTCCGCGAAGGTAATTATCCCTTTATTTTTAATTTAAATTTATGTTCCACATGCGTTCCACAACCGTAATCATCCACAATCGCAAGCTGTGTTGCTACAAATATTAAAGTAACTTTTTTTAGGATTATAGTTTATATTCCACATACGTTCTACATCAAAAAATCATCCAAATAATTTAGAGTTTATTGCTACAAACTTCACAGCTACTTTACAGTTTCCGCTCATATTTCGTGTATGTGTGTACGTTCCACAACTTAATAAATTAGCTAAATATTAAAAATTTTTTGCAGTAATCTCAAAAGCGTTTAACTTTCGATTCAAGCTTATGTTCCACATACGTTTCAAAACTTAAAAAAAAAAAATAAACAAAAGAGTTACAAAAAGCTCTTAAATATTGAATTTATTAGCTTACACGTTTACCTCAAATCACATATGTGTTTATATGCCTTAACCCTTTAATTTTGCTACATAAGAGAGTGTTAATATCCTTAATTTACTACGCACATACGTACGTAGCTGCACAACCCCTTTGCGCACATTGCAACGTACAACAAATGTTAATTTACCAATTAAAAATAAGTCAAGTAACACACATTGTAATAGAAACAAGCAAAAACGAACTTAAAAAGAACCAAATAAACATACATAATCTAAATGAGATCACACGCGCATACAAACGAACACAAATCTTATTAAGATAACAAAAAGCGGCCAAAGTGTTTTGGTGGTATGAAATATGTACATTCATACATAAGTGCGTTATAAAGGAGTGCGGCGGGCGACTGGTATTTATGGTATGTAGGCAAGTGCCACCAAAGCTAGTCAAAGTAGACGGCGCACGCTCACGCACACCAAAGCAGTTAAAACAGCTACAAAATCTAAAGGTGTGCCGCTGCCGCCAAGTTTTCATTTCGCCTCTTTTTTCAGTTTAATATTTACTGTGCTGGTGGCTGGCAATTTTAATGAAATTAACCTCACATTTTTCGCCCAAGCCAACAATACTATTATAGCTAGCTGCAGCAACGGCAACGGCAACAACAACGAAAATGTATTTGGATTTTATGCGCGTGAGAGCTATGTTTGTGTGTGGAACACTCCTATATGTGCCAGTATGGATGTTGAATGTGTATATTTATTTGCATATGACCTTACATATGCTTACGCGCCTAGATGTATGCCAAGCATAGAGCGCAAAAGACTCGAATGCATATACATGTATGTACATATATCGCTGTCTGCCTTGTGGCAGGTGCAGTCAGCCAGGCAGCGAACCGACGAGTAATTTAGGTACGAGAATGTAGCTCTGCTAATAAAGTACCGCTTGACACGCGACTTTTTCTTGCCACACACTTGCTGCTTTTCTTTCGTAGCTATTTCCTTTTGCGCCAGCAATGAGGGCAAGCAGGCGTATGAATATGTATATTTGTGTACATATATACATATGTATATACTACATACCTGCCACGAGTGGGTACTTCATGAAACCGCTAAGCCAATGTAGCTATTGTTTTAAATTATGCCAACCCTTTCTGTGTGGCGAGCGCATACTCACACACGCACAAACTCACACATACTTATATTTGCATATGCATTTATTTTTCCTATATGTATGTATGTATGCGCTTGCAAACACCTTTTGCTCGTAAGCCACTTGAATTTTCATACAAACATACAAAAGAATTCTACGACTTGACTGCTGTGCCTGCCTGAATTTCAGCGCCGTGCAGCAAGCAAACTTGCGACCGGATGTGGCATGCAGGGTAACACATACTCACCATGTATTCGTGTATACCCCAGCGTACGTTTGGCTATGTGGCAAGTAAGTCGGAAATATTAGCCACTTGCTGCAATTTTAATTACATTCAACAAACAATAACAACAAGTACTATAGAAAAAGAAAACGAACAAGTAGCGTACAAGCGTGTAAAAGCAAGAATTCCAAAAAAGTAAAATAAACAACAGTATACTCAACAGCAGCTATGCAACCTAGGGTGGCATATGTAAATTTTGCCTTACAAGCGCTGCCTATTTACAGGCGCCTACGCGACGCCCACACAATGGTAATGTTGTTACAATGTTTTTGAAACTTGCTTTGAAAAAGAAGGAATACAAAACAGCAACAGCAATAAGCAGTAAAATAGTAGCTCAAGTTTTCACTTTACTGAGTTACTCTCTACTCGTAGTTTACACTTGCCTAGTAAATATTGGCTTTGCAAAATGCAGTTAAATGCAAATATTTTCAAACAAAAACAGGCGAGCGACGACATGCACTACAACAGACATACTGTACCGGACAAAAGTATTGGCACAGAGAATATTTCGCAATGTATGCAAATTTTTATATTTTAATTAGTTTTCGCTAATTTTTTTTCTTTTAAATATGTATGTAGTTCATACTATAATAAAAAACCATAAAAACAAAATTTTTGAACTTTGTGCAAAATTCAGGAAAATTTAATAAATTTGCGTACTAATTTTCAATTTTCTAATCAGATTTTTTAGAAAAACTCTAAGCATGTAGTTTGAAAGCCAATTCAATTCTTGTATAACAAAGTGCAAGTTTGGAGTTGAAAAAAATCGCATTGATTTTTGAAATTTTTTTCTGCCACATTCTCTTCCTTACAAAGTATGTTTGGCAATGTTGTTTTTTTGTAAGGAAGTAAATACTAACACTCAACAAAAAAAATATTCCAGAGTTTTGCATAAATTTTCAATTTTTTAATCAGATTTTTTAGAATTTTTTTGAGTATGCCGATTTGTATCCCAATCAATTATATTATAACAAAGTACAAGTTTTAAAGCAGCTAGAAATTACCCTTGATTTTTGGAAATTTTTTACACGCAGGCTCTTCCATACAAATTTTTTTTTTCGAGAATACTTTTTATGGAAAAAATGCAAAACACTTTAAACAAAAAAAACTCAAAAATCAATGCGATTTTTTACTAACTCCGAACTTGCATTTTTTTTTACTAGAACAGGCTGCAAAACTGTGTACTCAAAAAAATTATAAAAAATCTCATTGAAAAGTGGAAAATTTGCATNCAGGCTGCAAAACTGCGTACTCAAAAAAATTATAAAAAATCTCATTGAAAAGTGGAAAATTTGCATGGAAATTTGCAGAATTTTCGCGAGTTTTGCACAAAGTTTAGAAATTATATTTTTATGTTTTTTGTTGCAGAATGAACCATATTTTTATACAAAATTGGCGAAAAAAGAATAAAAATTGTTGCATATATTTGTGAAAATTTGCTGTGCCAATACTTTGTTCCGGCAGTGTATGTATATACTACTCAGCTCGTCAGCACTTCACTTGCTGTTAGTTTGGTGTACATACAAGTATGCGTACATACTTAAATATGTTTATCTGCTCGTCTAAATACAACTCGCTTCACACTTTGAGTGTTGTTTATTTGTTGCGCTGAGATTGAGTTGAGTGCATCATTCTTACTTAGTTATTTAAATGTTAAATAGGCGTCAAGTTGCAGGAGCTAAATTTGCAACACGCTTTGTTAGACTATTTATAGCGTTTATTTTTAAATAGATTTGATGTGAATTTACGAGCACGAAATTTTCGTTTGCTCAAGAGGAATGGATTTGAAAAGCTTCGAATCAGGGTAAAGCTTTTTTATCTTCAACAGTAAGCTGACGTCAATTCAAAGCACTAAAAGTGCAACATTTAGCTGGTAGGTATTAACAAATTAGAGCTAATCTTATTTTTCTGTGTCACTACAATCTGAAAATTTTAAGAGAAGTATACCACTACTGCTGCCTCTTTTTTCCCTTTGCTCATTTAAAACTGTGCCCTACCTCTCTTTATCTCATTTGCGTTATCTCTCTTTACTCTGCTTTAACGCTCCTCCTCTCTCACCACCTTCCTTTCACTCTTACACTCTTTCCTCTACCTAACCGCCTAAGCTCCGCCTTATCCGCTTTCCTTAACAACATATCCAAGTCAAAAAAAGCCTCACCATACGATTGTTACTTCTCAACTGAATTAAGATTAATTTAAAGTAAGGGACCTGATTTTAAGGAGTTAGCCCGGTGCTTACAGAAGCCCATTATGTTGTACAGTAGGTATCCCTTCTTTTCTATATTCTAAAAGCGCTTTCTGTCTTCTATATTTTCCTTTCCTTTCTTTTCTTTCTTTTCCCTCTCTTTTTCCACTGATCTTTCTCTCTCTTTCATGAGAAACCTAGGTTCGCATAAATCGCTTTCCTTATCCGAATTTTCGTTCATTGAGCGTGCACTTTTTACTTCTCAACTGAACTATAATTAATTTAAAGTAAGTCAGCTGCTTCCAAGGTGTTCACGGTGTAATCACAGAAGCCTAATAGTATCCAGCGCAGGGTATCTTCACTGCGTTTGTAAAATCTAGTCAGTTCATTCTATGAGAAAATGTCTACATAAATCTGTAGCTTATTGCGCACAGGATTCTAAAGACATCCACTGCCCTGAATCATTTCTCATCACTTTTCCATTGAAGTCTGCGATGAGATTCCATTTATCGTCCAGTTAACAGTATGATTTGTAAAGGTTCCAATATACATATCGCTAGCTTAGAGTGAAAAGTTGCTAAGTCCACTTTTTATGAAAATCATATTTTGATATAGGAGGCTAGAGAAATTGAATACGCATCGTTTCGAAAATTATAAAGGTACTTGTTTTATTTTTTCCTCTTCATAAGCAATAAAAGGAAAATCTGCTAAGTCCAAAAGAAGTACCACAAATCCGATAAGGCCAAAATAATAGGACATCTTTTAATAAATATCGAATCCTTCTGATTCTTATGGAGTTTTGCTTTGCTTTAAACGCGCAAAATGTTTGATTCAAAGTCTTGCGAAATAGTTAAAGAAAACGGCTATAAGAAGATTTTTTCCTCTCCTGTAAATTTTTTAAAATGGGACTTAGCAACTTTTCTTTCTAAGCTAGCGATATGTATATTGCACTTCGTCAGTTTTGCTTTCAAAAACTTGTAAAACCATCCTTTGAGAATTATAATTTGGTACTAAGCCTTCTCAAGAATTTCACCCATTCTTCCGAATTTAATAGATAGGCCCAATGCTTATTGATGTCGTGAAACTTACCAACATTTTGTTGAAGCTGAATGAAGACTTGTAGAAATTTCAAACATGTGAACCTTGATTGAAGATTTGGGAGAGCGTTTTGAAGCGTTTAAGGTTAACTCAGCCTTTGTGAAAGCATGTTAAAGTTTTGTGTAAGCTTGTTGCAATTTTACAAAAGCTTTTTGAAATTTGTATATAGTTTTTTAAAAGCTTTTTGAAGTTTTTTCAAGTCTATTGGAGCTTTATAAAAACTTGTTGAAGCCTCGAGCAGCCAATTCGAAACTGTTTTGTGAACTAAAATTTTCAGCAGCTTTCTCTTTTAAAAGCGCCTACGTTAGAGATCTATAAGTCAAGGCCTGCAGAAACTTTATGAAAGCCTGTTGGAATTTTGCTAGGTCTAAATAGTTGAAGTTACATGAAAGCTTTCTGAAGCTTTGTAAAAGCTTGTTGAAGCTTTGTAAAAGCTTGTTGAAGCTTTGTGAGACTTTGTTGTAGCCTTTAGCAATCAATTCGAAAACATTTTTTTATCAAATTCTCACCAGTTTCAAAGTATAAGTGAAAGCCGCAGGAACTTTATGAAAGTTGGTTAAAATTATTGGAACAACAAGCTCGAAATCTTTTGGGTACTAAAATTTGCACCGGCTTTCTCTTTTAAAAGCACTTAGTCAGAGATTCTTTACTTTATAAAAGCTTGTTGAGATTTTGTTAGAGCTTATCTAAGCCTTTTGAATCTTCGCAAAAGCTTTGCGGAGCTTTTGTATCTTTTTCTGTACTGGGAAAGCGCAAACATTGTCGAAAGCTTATTGAAACTTCTTATTGCGCTGCCCTTAATCACTCAATTGCTTGGCTTCAAAGTGGCTATAGTATGCTACTTTNGGAAAAGCTTTGTGAAGCCAATCTCTGTGCATATTTTAAAATTCTTACCTTTTGTATCTTTTTCTGTACTGGGAAAGCGCAAACATTGTCGAAAGCTTATTGAATTATTGCGCTGTCCTTAATCACTCAATTGCTTGGCTTCAAAGTGGCTATAGTATGCTACTTTATTTTAGGAATTACATTTAGTAGTTGACTGCCTTAGTACTTTGAAAGGTGAAAGCTCTCTTTTATAATATATATTTTTTTCAGTCTCGCGTTTTCCTTCCCCCAAAAATCTTTTAAAATTTCCTTTATTTTCGCTGGCACGACAATGTTTGCTCAAGAAGGAAAATGAGCGAAATGTATAGGAAAAAATTAGTAGAAAAATATTGAAAATGGCTAGTACATAGAAGCATTAAACACATTCTGCCTAAGCAAACTTAGCGATCATACCCCACAGGCAGGTGTACGACGCAGCCAACAGGCTTACAATGTCAACAGCCAGGCAGGCAGCTCTACAAGCTTTCACTCGTACACCCACCCCCACTTACCAGCTTGCATAGAACACGTTTTAAGGCAAATCCTTGTCAAGGATTATTAGCAAAGCGAAGCGAAAAATTTTATATTACTTGATTATGTGCGTATTATTTTGACGTGGCAATAGAAACGAAAGAAAAAGTAAGAGTGCAGAGAATGGGAGATTACGTGTACGAGTTACGTTGGGCGCCTGCCGCTACCTTGTGAATGGGTGTTTACGCGACACCACCCACCACACACTTCAAAGGATGCTGTTATTGCTACGAGGAGGCAGCCGCTTTTCGACGTTTTGTTGCATGCTTTATATTTTACCGTTGTTGTTCTGATATTTATTGTGAACATGTTGTTCATGATTTGTTGTTAATGTTGTTGTTGGACATTATTGCTTGTTGTACTTATGTATGTACTGTACTCGTACATACATACATACAAGTACAAGTGACGGAAATTGATGCATAAAGGCGCGCTTGATTGAGTTGACAAGTTGTAATTTGCCGCGAAGCACAAGAGAGGCACTCACACACACAAACATATATAAGTGAAGCGAATAGCAATGGGGTTTGAATGGCATGCAGCTATATTAAAATCTACATATGTATGTATATATAGCGCTACATAACTGCGTTGTGGCATGAAGTGAGCTTAGTAGTCTTCCTCCAACTCCAAGCTTCTATTGCTTGACTTGTGCAGATATTAGTGTTAGTTGGGCGTTCGGCTGTATGTAGGCGTGTCGCCCATTGTTAATGACTCATTCGACAAGTCATTTGCGCATACGATGCTGTAATTTTCAAGGCATTAAAATGAAATGCCATCAACTGCTGCTATGTGTAGACTATGCGCGGCTGTTCAAGTGCCTTGGTCTTAGTTTAGTATCCTCTTCACTCCGCCTTCAAAAGTTAAACACTCTAACGCAGAGCTTGGCTGACTGGGAAAGGCTTCAAGCATTTTTCAGTGAGTGAGCAGTGAGTCGTACGCTGAGATTGTTTTTTAAACAAATAGACGCAGGCAATTTGGTGTGAGTAAAAGTGATTAGAGATGGGTAAATACTGTGAAAGACTTGGAAGAAAGTATGCGCGTACCATATTTACAAAGGAAAATATATTTTTGTTTATTTAGCGCTGAGTTAAACGTAATTTTAGGAAAATAGAAGAGAAATTTATGAATCATTCAAGAAGTTTTGGAATATTTGAATAAGGGGTAGAATAAAATTAAGCGAGAGTCAACTGGCGACAGATTAAACTCCAAGAAGTAGGCGGGAGCAAAATATATAATTAAAAATCTAATATGATATTGCAAAAGTGTCCCTTATATCCTTGCAATACTTCTTTGAATTGCTGCCGGGACAGAACTCCGTACAATTGAAAAGCAAACTAAAGCAAAATGAGCATTCAAACTTGTATATTTTTAGCTTCAACAAGTCTCAATTGCACGATTGATATTAATAATAAAATAAAAAGTAATCGTATGGAAAAGTAGTACACAGTTAGTTAGTATGTACGTAAAAGCTCACTTGAAGCATTGAAAGTTCTAGATCAGCGATGGGCGCAGAGAGCTTTTACCCTTCACGCGACTATACAAAATGTATAGAAAGCCCATCACCGCTCTAGATAGTTTTATGGCAGTGTTGGCTAGCGAAAGCTTTTATTTTGTGTCAGGCGTAGAGAAAGCTTCTAAAAGCTTTGGAACGCGTGCCTATGAATTGGCCAACATTGTTGTATGGTTATGGCTCTAGTCAGAGCTTTTCATCAGTCAATCAAGGGTATTCAAACCTATGAAGGGAAGAGTTTATATTATCGATATCTAGCCGAAAGCCCTAAGGCAGCTGAGTTGTTTAAAAAATGGCAGCTGATTGAGAATATTAACCATACGAATTTTCAACTTTGTTTTAAGTTATTTCAAGATATGAGACATTTTTCTTAGAATTCACTTGAAATATTTCAACATTCACCGGGGCTTCGAAAAACTCTAAAAGCTCTCAATAAAGGTTTAAGATTTGTATAAGCTCGCGTTGAAGCTTTGCGTTATGAGAAAGCTGGAATAGATCTCTTTCTATCTAATTAACTTAAAAGTATTTTTAGAAGAAGAAGATGGAGAAGCTCAATACTAACATAAGTGTAAGCGACAATCTATTATTATCATAGTACTGGGGTCGTACATATGTATATGTACAAACGATTTTCCGTCGAAGCTCGGAAAATTCTATTCCGGTTTGAAATTTCTTCACATAGTAAGGAATTGCGAAAGCTGTCAATAAAATTTCAAAACTTTTAAAAGCTCCTCCAAAAGCTAGCTTGTTATGTAAAAGTTGACTTGGTACATTCAAAGGCCAATATTTTATCTGAATGGGCCTGAAATGTGTTTTCGGAATACATTTTATGCTTCATATGGTGAATTGTAATTTTTTAACAGCGATTTAAGCTCCTTTGATTTAAAAAAGCTTTTTCTAAAATTTAATTGCATTATGGCATGAGTGGTTTTCTGCACACACATAATCAATAGGATTTTGATTAGCGAGAGTTTCAGTTAATAATTCCAAAAGTAACAGTAGGTTAGCTTTCGAAAGCTCTTAAAGCTTGACCTACATATTGCTCATCTCAATGCATATTATCATTCATTCAACTATAGAACTATTTACACCAGTATTTATTCCACCGTAGCTTAATGGATAGAGCTGCGTTTTACTACGCGGTAAGAGCCAGGCTCGATTTCGCGACCGAGCACTACTCGCTTTCAAAAAAAATCTCAATATCGGTCGCCCTCGCCAATAAATTGTATACTTCCGAAAGTACTTCCTCCAATAAAAAATCACTTAACTATTTACCATTAGAAGGCACCGTAGAACCGTAGATTCCTCAATACGCATGCAATTTTAAATGGTGAAACAAAGTAAATAAGATCCCAAAGTGCTTAATATTGCATACTTGTGGGCGTATCATCAAGATGGAGATAGCATTTTGCTTAATCTAAGTAGCAACCACTTACAATTCTCAACCGAGGTGTCAAATATTTTATTGAACATTGATGTCTCATGCAACTCCATCCAAGCGATGGGCGCCGTTCTTATCAATATTTATATAGTTTGAGGTTAAAATCTTACCATTATCCTCAAAATAAACCATTCAAGTAATAAAATGGTTTACCTGAAATTACCTTAGGTTATCGGCAATTAAAAAACCAAATCCATTTTCCAAATCCTGAATATTTCCGTAAATCAGCTTGTGTTTTCGAAAAACCATTACCTTGCTAAGAAATCTTGTATGCTGCTGCAAATTTGTTACATTTTCTCTTAAGAATATACACTTTTATAATAGCTTTAGTTCTTTTCCCCTTAACCCCTTTTTATGCAGCCTTCTTAATTCCCGAACGCATAATCACCCTTTTAAGTGCATTTTTAACGACTAATTTAAATTAACTGCTTGCGCGAAAGGACGCTGGCGAGCAAGAAGTTTATGCTTTCATTAGTGTAAAGCGAATACAAGCAGAAGGTGTAGAGAGTAAGCTAAGTATGCAAGAGACGCCTGAAAGTATTTAATTGCTAGCGCCTGACTAATATAACTCTAGGGGGGTATTTTTAAGCAGAGATTTCAATTTTATTTACGTAATATTAAAGTATTGAATTTACGAGTTAACATTAATCGTTGCCATGTGCGGTGTTGAGAGCGGTGTTACCATGCTATTATCTATAGAGCATGGTGGATAAAGAAAAAATTAGGCTAATGGCGAAATAGCAGTAATTTCGAGTAGCACTGTAATGTTTTAAGTGCGCAAAAAAGTTTGGCAACATCTTTTTTGGTTGTGTTCATTAAAAAATATGCCCACTTAGTTAAGGGCGCGGTTTTCTGATTTGGCGCGTGTTTCAAGCAATAAAACTTCATTACTTACCCTCAGAGGGTACGCCTTTCTTTCGGCGTCTGTCGCTCGCTATAGCAATTAAAATAAATTAAAAATCAGTTGTAAGCCAATAAATTGCTTAGTTTGCGGGGCATGTTCAGGAAATGATGACAAATTGCAAAGCAACTGCCCGGGGATACAAAAACATTTGCCGAAATCGAAAGAATTAGCAAAGTTGTAAAGTGACAAGTCATTGGGTTGCGTGCTGATAAGAAGGCGAAGTGATGAGAGGAGAGAAAGTTAAGTGGACGTAGAGAAAATACATGGCTGAAAGCGTATGTATTTACTGCATGCAGGAAGAAAAGTGAGGTACAGAGATAGTATAGGAAACAGAAAGGTTTGTCAACTCAAAGAAGGGAGCTTACTTTTGATGAACTTCTAAGATTTCATTTTCGACTTTTGTTAATCAGAAAATCGTGTGGAGCTCCTGCTTTGAAGCTACGTTAGTGCTCATGCGTCAGAAACCCCGTGCATTTTGATCCATCTTATGAAAAAAAAATTTTTTAAAGTGAATTAAAATTTCTATTTTATGTATTTTTGATTTTTTTTTGCTTCTCGTTACGAAGTCGATATTTGTGATTTTATATTTTTACCTCAATTTTTTATCATTATTTTCTGGCTTACAAATTTTCGACTGAAAATTTTTGTTATTTGGAATTTCTTTTATTTTGATAATTTTTAATAACTTTAGTTAAGATTAGGTAGGGTTAGGTTATGTTAGGTTAGATGGGTAGTGAAGAAATTTTTAAAGGCTAATTTTCAAATAAGATAGTATCAAACCTTTTTTCTTGCTCTTATTACTTCACCTGGTACAATTTCACCATGATAATTTACATACAATATCGAATGTCATTCTGAGAGTGTAGTGATAATTTGACTTTAGCGAAGGCAACTTCAATGACCACGAAGGCTTTCTGCGTATATTGGCAATAGTATGAAGAGGACAAAGCTTAAAATGATCCAACAAAAAACGAGTTTCAAAATTTAAATTTAATCCCTGTATATAAGATTTAATTTTGTTTAATCCTTTATAGAGATATGCTCTTCTCTTTCCAATTACTTTCGCTGGAGAGTATATCAAGATGAAGTACTTTGACGTTTTTTACTTTTTCGAAAACGTTTTCTTGACTTTACATTTTTTTATAGCACTAGATCCTCTGCTTGCCAATTCTTTCCTTGTTCTTTCACCTTACTAATCTAATCAAGGTGTACACATACTCTTTTATGAATCATTTTAGAAAATACTGTTCTTAAACGCAGGATCTTTTTTTAAATTATTTTCTCAGTAAATATATTAACTCAGAAATACTTATTTTTCTTATATACAACCAAGCCTTTCTTTCTAGCATAGTAACTCCAATTCAGGCTTGAACCACCCGATTTCTATTTATAGCTACCTCTCCTTCATCCAACCGCGGCTACAACGGAAGCTCTTTGAATCTCTATCCACTTTTGCTGTGCTTGCTAGCTCCGTACTCAACACTCGCGCATTCCCTAGTTTATCTCAACTTTTCAATATTTTAAGCAGTTTTTCTTACTTTCTAAAAGCAATACATTACCGCGATAACAAACAAATAAAAAATTGCAAAATCCCAGTGCTTTTGCTAAGAACTGCAATAAAAAAAAAAACTTTATTAGAAAAAAAAACAAACACTGGATTATATATACACCAGAGAATTGGCAAGCATCGACTGGACATGTCCCATGATTGAAACATGGCTTTTCCTGTTTAATTTTTTTCACAAACTTTTTATTGCCTTCTCTGGTTTTCATTGCGCCCCCACCGCCGCCGCCGCCGCCACCGTCGTCGTCGCTTGTTTTTATTCTTGCCTTTATCAGCCTCTCGTCGTCAACGCCATTACCATTTGCGCGAGTAATTAACTAAATTCAAGACAGTCAAAGCAATGGCAATTTTCCGCTCCTCTTTTTCACTCACTTCTCTTACACACGCGCTTGCAAGGATATCCTTTACACGCTCATTGCCTGCCACCGCCTTTGTAGAAAATTGCCAGCTGCCAGTTGCCAGCTGCATTGTCAGCGGAAATCGCTACGCTACCAGCGCGTTGCCAGTGTTTTTGTGGCAAGTTGCAAGTGGAAAATGCCATTGCCGCAATTAATACATACCCCAGAGAGACGTGAATGAAAGGATGACATAGCACACGGACACAGAGAGGGGCGGGGGTAACAATAGCAACAGCAAGTGAATATTGCCATGCAAGTGAGTGATCGTAGCAGTTCAATAGTTGTGCAATTTTTTTAATGGTCAGCAACCCCTTGAGACGGGTGGCAACAAAAAAAAATCGTCCACACGTCTGGCGTACTTGCTGCCAATCGCTTTACCTTACAACTTGAACGTCACCACCCGCCGCCAGCTAACTTACATAAATATATGTAAGTACTCACTGAGTAGTGAAATTAGAGCTGGAAAACTATCGATGGCACTATCGATAGTATCGATGGTTTTTAACTATCGAAAACATCGATGGTTTTGTAAGCACTATCGATAGTTTTCACCCATACATACATTATTCTGGAAGAGTAAAAGCCGGCGGTCCCTAGTGTATCTTTTAATGTCGGAAAGGACATTTATCAAAGCATGGCAAATAAATTCAATTAAATTGAAGCTAAAAATCGTTGTTAAACTTTTGTTCGTTAACAGAAATATAGACATATTTTAGCAATTCTGATGTCATTTTCAGTAAAAGTTGTTATGTTATTTTATGTTTGTAGGCTAGTCTTATCTTTTGAGTTTGCGTACTTTTCCACTTTTCCCCTTTTTACACGACGTTTCTTTGATACTTTTTTAGCATCATCATGAGTAGTATTTATTTTATCTGTTATAATAAAAATACAAAAATACAAAAAAACACACACATTAAGCTTTAACCGAAAAACNTATTTTTCCATGTCGCATACTATATTTTCTTTGGAAATTAAGCGCAATTCATTTGATGGCGCCAACCAATATTGTCTTTTGCTTGCTTTATCCTAACGGAATGGGGGGGAGAGAGTAAGGAAGGCTGGTATCACGTGAGACGGCAAACGGAAACGGAAATGCTGCAGTGTGCAGCAGCAATATATCAATTGTTGTTTGTGTAATCAGCAATTATCTGCGCATTTCTTCGTTAATTCTCGTCTTTTCCCTTTACTGCTTTTTCCGTTATCGCATGCCGCTAATTGTTGTTGTAATCGCAGTTGATTCACTTGTTCAACGTTTTTGCTTTGTGCCTGCCAGCCAACTCCTCAAGCGGAAGTGCTGCATTTGAAGGCAAACTGTGGTAGGATTTAAGATAGTTGCTTTTGGTTACGACTTTGTAAGACCGCGACAGGAAGTGTTAAAGGCGGTTCAAAGAGAATTGCGTGTGCCTGATAATAATCGATAAGAAAAAGCGTGCGGATTTTTATGAATAACCTTTTCTAGTAACTTTTTTGAGTAAACATTTTTTTACAAAATTTTATTTTATTTTTTAATAATTTGTGTTCAATTTATGCAAAAATTTTTTAAGCAAAAATTTGTTGTACTAAATATCTTCGTAATAAAAAATTTTATAATAAAATACAAATTAAAAAAAGTCCTAGTTTCAGTTTTTACACAAAAAAAAATCTATCTAAATTCTGACTAACGACATATATTTTGTTCAGCACTTAAATTCTAATAGATAAGTATACAAACATTTATTGACTTAAAATTTTTTGCGTTAAAAATTTTTGTATTAAAAAATAAAAAAATGCAAATTTTTAAATAAAGCTAGATAAATCTGGTTTAGTTTTTGGTTATTATTTTTAAATATAGTTTACACCGTGACAAATGCTGTATAAAATAAGTCTCAACCTTTGTAAACAATTTAGGAAAAATCTATCAAATTTTTAAACTTTGTAATAAAAATATTAGGAAAATATCAGGTATGTTTAATATCCAATTTATTTCAAGTAAAATAATGTGCCTAAAAATTGTCAGTGATTTTTGAAAATGTTTTACCATCGATTTTGCGCAGTTTTTTCCATGAAAAAAAAAATTTCGAAAATCAACCAGAACTTTGAGCTATTTCAAATATGTACTTCGTTTTACTAAAATTAAACGCAATTTTTATGTAAAACTGTCAATTTTTTTTAATTTTGCGCAAAGTTTGAAACGCTTATTCATAAAATAATTTTTTTTTCTTACTTTATAAAATTCTACCAAATTTAAAGAAAGTTGTGGAACAATTTATGTGATAAAAATTCTATATAAAAAAAAAAAAAATTATGAAAAATCAAAATATTTCTTCAACTTTTTTTCAGTTTTTTTTTGTAATTTATATGAGAAAGAAAAATTCTAGAATGCCTGTATAGCAAAAATAAATACTAAATCTCTTTGATGAATGTATATTCCGATTAGTTTTTCATTTATTTCATTTGTATACTAATAGGCTCGTCTTATTTGAATTTAAAGATTCATTTTTTTGGTTTTTCTCTATTTCAAGCATTGCGTTCCTAGTTTCAATGAAACCGTCAGTCAAATCGGAGCCATGATAGCCTTGACATGCCAGGTTGTAAATGTTAACCTCCTTGAAATGTATTACAATATAATAAGCAGCCAACTTATTCCAGTACAAACGCAGTTTTCTTCAGATATTTCCATCGATCTTGAGCGAACGATCAGACTTTTAACCAGTATCCTATGTATAAAAGTACAGGCAACAAGCCTTACTTCTTCACCTTATAAAAGAGCTGTCTTCAGGATAAAAATAACACATCATTTTAGGAAGCGCAGAGCAGTGCCCAGTGCTTGGGGAAAGATTTGTATTGTATAACGATGGTTCGACACTCTTTTCTGAACTCAATGAGCTTAATTTGAAATACTATTTATCACATATTTGTTTAGCCTCTATGAATATATATAAGTACGTACATATCTAAAGTGCTTTAAATTCCTGCCCAAGTTCGGGTTTGATACTTACACATTCGTAGAGCTGCTGTCACTGGCGCTAAAACCCCTATTTTACATGCTGTCAAACTAATATCCCAGCACGCTCATGCGACAGTTAGCGAAAGATCCAAATCCACGTAAGAGAAACGGAGAAGACCAATAAACCTCACGAATGCCTATGTAGAAATGCAAGAGTTTTGCGCAGAAAAGTAGTCATATAGTATTTAAAAACATGCAGAAAAACACCCCTTACGCTCGGTCACATTATATTGCAGATAGCTATCGCGGCGATAAAGATGACTTAGCGTCGACTGCCTGTACTTGTGTGGATACTCCACTCGCGCACTTTTTTTGAAGCGTGGCGGGTTGGCAACATTTCGCTCGGCTGCTTTTTTGCTGCTGCTTCGTAACCGCAACCAAGTGCTTCATATCCCCATACTCATTTCTGTTGGTGTGTCCTAGGCTTTTGTAAGAAAGTATTAAATTTACATGAAAACTTTTTTCTACGCAAACATAACTGAATATGGAGGCTTTTTCTTTTAGTTGCCAACCAGCTCATATGCTGAAAGAAAAATATTTTCATGCTTTTCTTATGAAATTTTTATGCTTGCTTGACTCCACTTCCTTGCTGCTAGCCAGATCAAAATGTTTTCTTAGAACGAGTTTGTTGAATGGATAACTGAAAAGGCGGCTAAGTCCATGTGCAAGGACAGTTGTAGATTGCATATTTACTTTTTTTGTGTTTGTGTTTCAAATATGTACATAAATTCATGTGTGCCTAATGTAGTTGTATGCGTGTGCGAGGAAGGGGAGCTGGCAGCTTTGCAGCGTGGCTACTGCTAGATATTTGAGTTTAAAAATTTTCCTCCAGCCATTTTTACAGGCGCGCGTACATCCTTCCCCCACTCACATGTAGCCTTTACAATATGTAGAGATATGTGAAGCTTAAAAAAACTTACAATAAAATTGCATTCAGCTCTAAGTTATAGGGATTTGCAAACTTTGTTTAAAGCAGAGTAAAAAATAAAAATTTCGGTAATTCACGTAAAGAAAAAGAGGCAGAGTTCGAGCAGAGGGCTTGTCAGAAAAAAAATTAGTTTAGAACTTATTTTCTGCATTTTTTTTTAATATCGAACCGGTTTCTTGGCCTGCACGGTGAACCGATAACTTCAAACAAATCTGCTTTCATTTTAAACTATTCAGTTTAAATTGTACTCAAATTTTGCCTTTGAAGTTAATGTATGTAAAAGGTTTGGCTACCCAGAGCAAAAAGAATATGAAAAAAATTATTACATATAGTGAAATATCTGTGGTGAGTAAACTACGTGCACATATAAATAATTGTACGCTTACGTTTTGAGACAAAAATCAACAGATTTTCGTATATTTTTAGGTTACTATAAAAATTATGGGAAATTTTTATCGATAAAAATAGCTGTTTTGCGTTATAAATCACAGAGCCCCTCATATTTTGAAATATTTAAAGTTATTTAGCTTCCCATAAAAATTATGGCAAACAAAATTTCAAGAAATTGGCAATTGGCGTTTATCTCGCTATAACATATAGCTAAATATATAAAGAAAAGAAGGCTTTGAGCTTGTTATAAAAATTATAGGAACTGCTACCTAGGGACAGGCTGCCATAGATAGCAAATTTTTTCCATACAAGATGTCCATTTTACGTTGAAAATTACGCTGTAGCAAATATTATGCAATTTTTAAAGCTATTTAACTTGCCATAAAAATTATGATAATTTTTAATTTTATGGTTATTTCGTTATAAGCTTGATAAGAAAGAATACTTTGAGTTTGCTATAAAAATTATAGGAACTGGCCTGAAAAATGATACATTTTGTGCTTTCTATTTCTAAAATAAATTATGGCAACCTTAAATCGATTTCTAAGTCATCTTTGAGCAGTTCTTAATTTATTTCGTCTGTATCTTTCTCTTCCAAACAAAGATTTATGTCTTGCACGCGTTCAGCACACAACTTTCACTTCTTTGAAGGAGTATACTTCCACTTCAATATAAAAGAGTATTTGCGTAAAATAAGACAAACCACTACAGATAATCATCGGGAAGCATACAATTCATTCGTATGTAAAGAAAAAATGTGCCGCATAAATAATAAAATATTGCATAACAAAAAGGGGCGCAAAGACGACGTCGGCTGTGTCTCAATAATAAGGAATTTGTAAAAGTTTCTTAGTCGTTAGCCATGACGAATTTGTTGGCAAAAAAGTTTATGTTCGTTTCTTTTTTGCAATTCTTACAAGAGATTAAGCAACGTACCAGGCAAATACACGCAATATTTTTTTTTTGTATAACTCCATATGTAGCCATTGAAGTGCGTATGTGTGTATGTGGCTAGAAAAATCCACCCCCAAGCGAGGAAAAATAGCAAGTATGACGAAATTCGTAGCGAAATTGCTTCTTTTGTTCTATTATAAATTTTGCGGTGAGTCATAAATATGTACACACAAATACGCCTAAATAAATGCATACATACATATATACACATGGAATAATGCTAAGAGATGTAGTGATAAAATATGCACTTCACTTGGTTGTGCGCTTTTTTGCCTAAAATCCGACAAACTTCCAGGCGATAACCCTTCATCAGCAGTCGCCTTTTGAGTAGCTGTCACTCTTTTGGGTGGATTTATAGCCACAATTCATAAATGTTTAAACTTAGCATGCTCGTGTTTCTTTATTGACGCACGTACATACATACATTCGTATGTGTTGCTATAAAAACAAATTTATTGGAAATTTCACTTATCTACCCTCAACTCAATTGAATTCAATTCGTGCTTTTGTTTGCCACCCTCTTGATCAAAATAATTTATTTCAATTTTTGAAGAAGGCCACAAAAAAAACGGCTATAAAAGCCAACAATTTTCCATATTATGCTGCACGTCCCATAAGCTCTACAAGTACAGACAATTTGATGTCTAATCTGCCAAGATTTTGTACAGACATATTTTTTCATGTTTTTGTCCCATCTTCAAAATACACTATGGTTGGTTTATTGTATTTGCTTTATTAGTAATATTTCTTTTCACTCTAGCCAGCTAAAACAAGTTTTAAAAACTAATATTTTGTTGCATGGTCTCTAAATTTTTAANATACACTATGGTTGGTTTATTGTATTTGCTTTATTAGTAATATTTCTTTTTCACTCTAGCCAGCTAAAACAAGTTTTAAAAACTAATATTTTGTTGCATGGTCTCTAAATTTTTAGGATAAATCAATTACTACGAGTATTAAAACTGTATTTACATTATTTAAAAGTCAATTTTATATGAGTAAAATGCTATTGGTAAAAATTTTAGTTTCCTATAAAAATTATGGCACTCGTAAAATTACTCAAATCGCTGCTGAATAATGTTAGAAATCTTAAAAATCAAAAAGGTTGCTATAAAAATTATAGCAAGACCCAAATTACAAAAATTTGTAGTATACATTTTCTTACAAAATTTAAATCACAACTAAAATATTTAGGAAACAATTTTCATTCAAATTTTTTGTTCAAAGTTGCTATAAAAGTTCCGTAATCTAAAAAATTTATTCATTTGAAAAGTAAATGTTCTTAAATTGTAATAGATGGATCAGCTAGTATTATTTGTATACAAGAATTATGGAATTATATCAAATTTATAGATGAAACCACGATCAAAATATTTTAAAATAACACTAAGAAAATAGTTTGTACGGTTGCCCAAGAAATTTTAAATTTTTTAGCAGAAAAGAAAATAGCATGCGCGCTCAAGCTCAAAAATCTTCTGAAGTTAATTTATGCTGCCATAAAAATTGTTTTTTTATAAATCATAGAGAAATTTTAATGGCTTTAAATCAAACACTAGTAAACATATAATAAATTTAACCTTAAATATTACTATAAGCTATACGATAAATACTTTTTAAGCATTCACATATAATATAGAGACAACATATTAAAAATTAGTTTCCTATAAAAATTATACCATTTTTTTTATAAATCATGCGTTTACTTGAGAGACGGACTTTTCGAAACTCTCTAACTAAACTAACTGTCAAAAATTAGTGTTACAGATAAATTTTTAAAATCTGTTATCTTAAAATACTGAAACAATTTAATATTTAAGTTACTATAAAAATTATAGTAAACCATTTGGTCACATAAATTACACTTATGGACGTCGAGAATAAAGTTTTAGCTGCAAAAAAGAAAAATATGCATATATGAGATTCCTATAAAAATTATAGCAGCATTTCTTGTTTTCAAAAACTTACAAAACCAAGCGAGAAGCTAGCGAAGTACATAGTACATTCCAGGTATCAACAAATGCATGAAATCTTAACTTAGCAATTTGGCATTTCTCCCACAAATATTTTCAATATCCAATTTCTCTTTGTACCAAATCGTTACTGCATATTCAAGCTTTAAAATCTTGTTCTTCTTCTTCTTCAATAACGTCTCTAAAACTCTAATTATACATATTGTTTGCCTATTTACTTTGTGCACTCCTCATTTGTTTGTCTTCTATGACGACGCCTTTGAGTGGCCTCCATTGTCAGGCGGTCCATTAGTAAGTGACACTCACAAGTAACTTTCTAAGAGCGGCTTACTTGTTGATTTCCATGCCAACTCGCCACTTCCAGCTTCCGCTTGAGTAGCGCAATATTTAAAACTAACAAATCTTTTGTACATTTCAATGCGGTTCCTTTGAATTTAAATATGTATGTAAGTGATTTTCCTGCTAATTTATGCTTTTGCCATATTTTTTTTTCTTTTTGCATATCCTTCCGCCCTCGCTCACTCAAATCGCACACCCTTTAAATCACTAGTTTTCCCATTATCGAANCTTCCGCTTGAGTAGCGCAATATTTAAAACTAACAAATCTTTTGTACATTTCAATGCGGTTCCTTTGAATTTAAATATGTATGTAAGTGATTTTCCTGCTAATTTATGCTTTTGCCATATTTTTGTTTTCTTTTTGCATATCCTTCCGCTCTCGCTCACTCAAATCGCACACCCTTTCAATCACTAGTTTTCCCATTATCGAAACAATTTTAAATCCTTTATTTTTCAATTTAAATTTTCCAACAACAGCATAATATTACTTTGTTAAAGGATTTTCAAATAAATGAAAAGTTCGTGAGTAATATCACACAAAAAAAATTGCAATGAGGTGCTCACTCTGACAACTAGCAAATAAAACTTTTATCAAGCTCAGGCGCTGGGCGCTGGAGAAGAGAGTGGAGCAAGGAGTAAGGAAACAAAATAATAATGGCAGACAATATCCTTAACTAAAACTTTTGGCATAGTAGCATCCTGCCATTATCCTGTCACGCAGTTGCCTGGCCACCGCCTATTGTTACATCTTTGCAGAGGAATTGAATGATTTGGCATCCTCACTCCGACATTTGAGGCTGGCAGCGAATGCTGCTAAGAGTGGCTGTTTCCAAAAAAAAGCCAGAAAAAAGCAAGAAAAAATAATAATGGAGACAAGGAAGTGGTTGACAGCGCGTCCGGCTAGCCTCAGCGCCTTTTGCGACCAACTTACGGCCTCCCCTTGTGCAAAGAGATATTGTGTTTGTGTAACGAACTTTAAAGTGTTTGGCCGAAATGTCAATAGCGACAGCTAGGCGCTCGCCTAACTTAAGCTGCAGCCCTTGAAATGCTTGGCGAATCGAAAAAATAGCGATTGAAAATCATTTGAATTGAAGACAAAGGCAAAGCCAAAGAAATTGAAGTGATATGAAACGAAAGGTTGAATTGAATGATGACAAAAGGCTGGCTGACTGACTGTGCTGTGTAGCGCGGAGTGCGGAATGCGTTACATGCCATAGCCAATACTTGCCAGGAAGTGTTTTGGTGAGCTTGTTTTTTTTTTGTGTAAGGTCATCATACTCGCCGATAGGCTTTGGCTGGCAAGCAATGATGATAGAATCAAAAGAAGTCAAAGTATGCGAGAAAAGCATTTGGCAGGAGCGACTAACTCAAGTAGGACTTTGTAGTGATTTTGTATCTGTTTTAGGATTTTTTTTTT
>NW_016160827.1:0-10316 GCF_001687245.7 Rhagoletis zephyria | reverse complement strand
AATCACTAGTTTTCCCATTATCGAAACAATTTTAAATCGTTTATTTTTCAATTTAAATTTTCCAACAACAGCATAATATTACTTTGTTAAAGGATTTTCAAATAAATGAAAAGTTCGTGAGTAATATCACACAAAAAAAATTGCAATGAGGTGCTCACTCTGACAACTAGNGGATTTTCAAATAAATGAAAAGTTCGTGAGTAATATCACACAAAAAAAATGCAATGAGGTGCTCCCTCTGACAACTAACAAATAAAACTTTTATCAAGCTCAGGCGCTGGGCGCTGGAGAAGAGAGTGGAGCAAGGAGTAAGGAAACAAAATAATAATGGCAGACAATATCCTTAACTAAAACTTTTGGCATAGTAGCATCCTGCCATTATCCTGTCACGCAGTTGCCTGGCCACCGCCTATTGTTACATCTTTGCAGAGGAATTGAATGATTTGGCATCCTCACTCCGACATTTGAGGCTGGCAGCGAATGCTGCTAAGAGTGGCTGTTTCCAAAAAAAAGCCAGAAAAAAGCAAGAAAAAATAATAATGGAGACAAGGAAGTGGTTGACAGCGCGTCCGGCTAGCCTCAGCGCCTTTTGCGACCAACTTACGGCCTCCCCTTGTGCAAAGAGATATTGTGTTTGTGTAACGAACTTTAAAGTGTTTGGCCGAAATGTCAATAGCGACAGCTAGGCGCTCGCCTTACTTAAGCTGCAGCCCTTGAAATGCTTGGCGAATCGAAAAAATAGCGATTGAAAATCATTTGAATTGAAGACAAAGGCAAAGCCAAAGAAATTGAAGTGATATGAAACGAAAGGTTGAATTGAATGATGACAAAAGGCTGGCTGACTGACTGTGCTGTGTAGCGCGGAGTGCGGAATGCGTTACATGCCATAGCCAATACTTGCCAGGAAGTGTTTTGGTGAGCTTGTTTTTTTTTTGTGTAAGGTCATCATACTCGCCGATAGGCTTTGGCTGGCAAGCAATGATGATAGAATCAAAAGAAGTCAAAGTATGCGAGAAAAGCATTTGGCAGGAGCGACTAACTCAAGTAGGACTTTGTAGTGATTTTGTATCTGTTTTAGGATTTTTTTTTTCATTTGCTTAGCAGCGCTTCAATAAAGAAGCATTGAGAATTTAAACCGAAAAGCTTTGTGATGTTGCATTTGTGGAATTTGATGCCTGAGTTGTAAAGGTATGGAGCAACAGCGTTTCATTCGAAATCATGGCGGAATCTCCACGATACTTCACGTTTACTTACAACTTTTTTTTTGTTAACCAAAAAAGGAAAAAAAAAAATCCATACAAAAACCTAAAAAGAAATCCCGAAAACTGATCCCACTCTCTGCATCCCCTTCTAAAATACTTATTGTCGATTTTTCTGAATTTTTTTGTTTCCATTTATTCTTTGCATAAATTCCCCAAGCTGCCCGGAAGCCTATTTGCCATTTAATATTCAGCTCACTTACACTTGCTTCCTCATAAATCCATTGCCATTCGGTTAGCCAACAACTTCAGTATTTATGTTCGTCTGTATGTACACAAGCTAATCGGTTCCGNATATTCAGCTCACTTACACTTGCTTCCTCATAAATCCATTGCCATTCGGTAAGCCAACAACTTCAGTATTTATGTTCGTCTGTATGTACACAAGCTAATCGGTTCCACTCGCTCGCTCGCTCGCGCTTTACATTTTTTACACCATCAAACGCGTGCAAGTGGAATAAATTCAATTATTATTTGCTTAAGCTTTGGCAGGATATTCGTGGAAGAAGACGTAAAGGAGCAAGTAAAAAGGAAAAATAAACAAATATGAAATAAGCAAAATAAGCAGGATATGCCACACCAGGTGTTTTTGTAGGAGAAAGCTTTGTTTCGCATGTTTTGTACGTACATATATCTGCTATTAGCATAATAATAAAAGAAAACAAAAAGGTTATACGCCTTTTTCTAGGCCTTCATTTAAACACTTTTCTAAAAAAAAAATATTTTCTTTTTCTCTTTACAGGTAAGCACTTGCTGAAAGGATTTTGCCCGAAAACGAAAGTGATGTTGTACAAATTTGCGACAGGTGTAGTATGAATAGCATACAGCAGAGTGATCTGAATGGCAAACAAATAGTACTTCCTCTTGTAGCATATCTTTTTAAGCTAGAGATTTCCGCTGAAATTTGAATGCGCTGCATTGTTTTGCTCATTTTTTGTGCTTGCTTTATTTGCAAACTTTGTCAGACCTACGGCGACAATTTATGGAATCTGAATAAAAAATAACACACCTTTGCGAACCACGAAAATTTTAACTACAGAACGAATTCAAAACGTTTGCTTTGTTGTCGATTTTCATCGCCTAAGAAATTGTAATAGACAAAGCTCCAGTTGTTATACTGAAAGTATAAGATGTGTTGTCAAAATAAAAGTTTCAAACTTAATCTAATAATTTCACGGCAGTGTTGCCACGTTTTATCTCATTCAGAATTATATCCGAAAAAGTAACTACCTTTTGCTTCAAAAAGATATTTATGTAAATTTCCGAAATTTTGAATAAATTTAATTAACTGAACGGGTCCATTATATTCCACTCGAAAGCAAGGTTGCCAATTTTCGTCACCTCAATTGACATACCAGGAGGAAATTTAATCCACAGGAATATAAATTCGAAGCATTGTTGCCAATTTTCATAACCTTAATCTGAAAGCTGTATTTCTTTGACGAAAGCTAACTATATTTCTATGGCGATGGCCGGGAAATAGTCAAGGGTGGTTACCTCTGCATTTGATGTAACCATCTTGTAACTAACTACTTTTCGACATAAAATATCAATAGGAAAAACAAAATGTTTTATTTTTATTTTTTTGTTTCATTACATTTCATATTTGTTTGCATATTCTGCTGTAGGTGGTCCCATATTCGAACTCCGTCAGACATAACTTCAAAATGATAATATGAAGTTTCGATCTTCCTTTTATTTGTCCTCAATTCAAAAAAGTATTTGCGAAGTGTAGGATATTTAAATAAAAACACGTTTAAAGAAAACAATCATTACTTGTCAACTACACCATTTCCAGTTAGATTTTGGAAGGCGTCAATTGGATTTTAGAATAGTCAATTGTATTTTAGAAAGCGTAAATTGGATTTTAGAATAGTCAACTGGATTTTAGAAAGGGCCATATGGATTTTAGAATAGTCAACTGGATTTTAGAAACGATCAATTGGATTTTAGAATAGTCAACTGGATTTTAGAAAGAGTCGATTGGATTTTTTAATGATTCATACACTTTGCTATGCATATGATTATGTAGTTTCAAATATTGCTGAAGTATCAGGTTATAACTACTTTTTATTAAGTTTTAACAATATAATATATATTAAAGCTAAACAACAGGTTACATTTAGGAATATACGATCTCTATGAAGTACAAAAGAAAGCGGATAATGAAGTGAGCGGAATATTAAAATTATGTAGAATAACGTATATAAAAAGAATATAGGTGCACAGGAGTGAAATGTAATGTAATAGTAAATGAGTAATGTAAATTGGAAGAGCAAGACAATAGTATATGTAACAAAATTCCATGTTTTACATACTTGGAAGAAATAAAATGCCTTTTAAAAAAATTTTATTCACCAACTCTCATATCTCGTTTGCAATTGCATCCGCATAGAAAGTAGTACTGTTCGCTTAAAAGTGAATATTTTAGAAAAATTTGCATTGACAAATACCGCACATAAGAAAAAACTGGCTACTTCAAAATTTTTGTAGAAAATTCAAAAATTCACTTTACATTTTCTAAAATCCAATTTACGTTTTCCAAAATAAATTTAACGTTTTCTTAGATCCAGTTAACTATTCTAAAATCCAATTTACGCTTTCTAAAATCCAGTTGACTATTCTAAAATCCAATTTACGCTTTCTAAAGTCCAGTTGAGTATTCTAAAAACCAATTTACGCTTTCTGAAATCCAGTTGACTACTATCCTGATCTAAATCCAATTGACTCTTTCTAAAATCCAACTGGAAACGGTGTAGTTTCAAGTTAGCTTTTTGTAGCTAGAAATCCCGACAAAAGCTAACTAAAAGTGGGCTATTTTTTATCAATTGATAATTTGTGCTGCAGGGACGCGACTCTAGCTACAAAAATACTAAATAATTTTTGAACCCATGGGCAATCATTATTTCTACCAATGGCCGTATTAGTATTAAATTATTTATCATAAATAGTTACACTGTTGCCAAGTTTCTCATACTCGCAAAATGCTACCTTTTTGTTAGTTGTTGTTGTTGTAAGAGTATACAACTACTGCAAAGAGTTTTTGGGTAGTGATACTGGAGTGACAGCCCTTGGCCGGATATAAATCTGGGTCGTTTAGGTTACGTGTATATATATATTTATCTTTACCAAATTATGACCATCATGACAACAAAAATAAAGAACCTATCACAGAGTAAACGAATGTGCTTTCAAGCCAATGCGCCTTAATGTAGGCCCAATAATATTATTGATTATAATATTTTCTTCGAATTTCGTAGCCCAATATCTGATTTAGTTTAATAATTTCCTTTCTTTCCGACTTTTCCCCATATTCCGTTTGCCGCTCATCGTTCTATCGATTTTTCATGTTACATTTGCATATACAGTGGTGGTCAAAAATGTATGAATGATGTTTAGTTTTTAATATTAACAATGTTCTCTCAAGCTATAATTTTATTGATATTTTTTATAAAAAATGATTATGATTCATGCTTTAATAAAAACTATATAAATCACACTTATTAAACTTTATACAGAACTTAAAAAATTCCAAAAAATTTTATCTAAATTTCGAGCTTTTTAACCAGAATTTTTAAAAAATTTTGGGTATGCAGTTAACAAAGCTTGTAAAATTCTTGTGAAATGAGTGCAAGTTGAGCGGCTATGAAATCGTGTTGATTTTTAATAATTTTCTTTTTCTGATGGCTTTTGCGTTTTTTACTTATTCTTTATCTGCGTTGATTGTAATAACGGTTGATTTCCAAAGGAGTTCATGTGTATATGGAAAAAAAGCAAAACGCCGTCAACAAAAAGAAAAATAAATATTAAAAATCAATGCGATTTTTTAGCCACTTGCACTTGCTTTACTAGAATTTTATAAGCTTGTTAACTGGACCCAAAAAATTTCTAAAAATTCTGGTTGAAAAGCTCGAAATGTAGATAAAAAATTTTGGAACTTTTCTAAGTTCTGCACAAAATTTTAAAGTGTGATTTATATAGTTTTTGTTACAGCATGAACCATATTTTTATAAAAAAAATATAAAAAATTCACGCTTGAAAAACATTGTAAATATTAAAAACTAAACATCATTCATCCATTTTCGACCGCCACTGTACTTGTGCCTTTTTTATACCAGCTTGTACAATCAACCAACAGTTGTGTTACCAAGGCAATAGATTGCAAACAAAAGTGCTGGCCAAAACACTGTATTGACCCTTGTTTTTATTAACATGGCTAACAACTGCAATGCAAATGTGATGCGATTAGTGAAGGCAGAGCGGCAAAATGAAATTTTCGAGTGATGAAGAAGAAGAGAAGAAAATATGCAGCATAGGAAAACAAGGTGGGAAAAGTTTGATTGTGTTTGAATGTGAGTTGAAATTAATTTTGTTTTTTATTGTATCGCGCCTGGGGTTTTGGGAGAGCTTTCAGATAAATGGCAAAAATCAAATCTTACTTTATACCTAAAGTAGCCTATGTATGCAAATCATAGTGCCTCACTGGCCTTACTGCAATTACCGCTAATATTATGCTTGATTGAATTTTGCGGCTACTTAGCCCCATACCGATGCTAAAAATAATCAATAATCAATTTTTCAGTTCGCTCTAGATTTTATCGACTTTTTTCTTTTTATCTAGAAAAGGTTTGAACAACAATTTTTGTATCTGGTGATGTCTTTACGCTATATTTCACGAGCCTTGAACCCTTTAAACGCATGCAGTGTTGCCAGTCAAAATTAAAATTCAGAATCCTATTCTATTTACAACAAAAAGCACCTATAGTTTAAGAAAATGGCACTCAAACTATGTGTAGAAACCTCAGGCTGTTAGGCGAAGAAAAACTATGCATTGTTGCCAATTTTTATTTTATTAAAACAATTTTTTTTTATATATATTTTTAACATAAATTGCATGCATACTAGGGCTGTGCGATTAATTTATTACTCAAAATTTTAATTAATCGTAAAGTAAATAACTCAATTATTCGATTAATTGGAAATAATGATTGCTCAAAAGTTCAGTTACTCGACGATTTTTGATTAACTAAAAACAAAAATATTTGAGTAAGTTGCTTTATGATTAATCAACATTTCGAGAAAAAAAGAGTAATCAACATTTCAACTCTTTACATATGTATAAAGTAGTTAAAGTTCCTTGAGTTTTCAAAAATTAAAACAAAAAATTTTTATTTATATACAGAATGTAAAAAAGAAAATAAGCATTTTCCAAAGCAAAATTATTTTTTTTTGAGTAATCATTTTTCAAGTAACTCGACTAATCATCGTTTTGAGTAATCAAAATCTTGATTACTCGAGTAATTGATTAACCGAATAATTGATTAACCAACTTGCTCGAGTAATCGAATAATCGCACAGGCCTAATGCATACATATGCCACAAGCCTCTTGATTGTGTATAACAGTAAGTTTTTGGGGCTAAAAAGCAATGCTATGTTGCCAATTTTCAGCCTTTTACTACAACTTCAATGAAATGTGCTCTATTGCAATAAATCCTTTAAGCGTAATTTCCATTTTGCTGGCAACTATAAAAAAACTTTTTTAGTGGCAACTAAAGCTCAACCACTGCTGCCAATTTTTCACTTCAGCAAATTTTAAGAGATTGACCAACAAATTGCTACCCCTTGATAAAAATTTTCCCTTGAATGCTTGAAGTTAAGTAAAAAATTTTACAAATACTTATGATATGATATTTGTAGAGAGCTTAGAAAGTGCGCAATGTCACAGTTGCCATAAAATATTTATGATGCGGCCATAAAAAATAGCAAAAATATTTCACTTTTTCCGCAAAAAAGAGCTAAAAAATTGGCAAGCAGTGTATTTTAGCAACAACGACATAAAATGATAAGCGCGAACGATAAGAAATAAAAAAGTGGAATGTTTAAAGAAAGTGAGAGGCAAAGAAAAATAAACATTCATTAGAAAATTTTATACTAGGCAATACGTTTTATGGCAAGACATCAAACGTATTGTTGATAGAATATAACAAAAGTAACAAACCGAACGCAAGACAGAATTGAAGCGGCTTTAAACTTCCGAAGAGGGTGTCGTTCTAGGACGTACATACATAAAGCTGTTGGTGTTGATTATAATGACATTGATAGACATGAAGAATAGGCGATTGATGCTAAACGAGCGACTAGGAAACGAATGTCTTACGTATACGCACAGGTGTACCTTTTGCCTGTTCGCAAGAGTAAAATATTTACTATTTTACTACCCAATCTTTTACTTGCCGCTTTTTTACGAGAAAATAGCAGTTAGTATTTTTTTGGGTCACAAAAAAGTAGTACTTTGTAGTAGGGTGAACGTACCAAGAAAAATAAAATAAAATCGGCTTGCATGTTAAACCAACATTTTCGCGACAGGCACCGAAAAGATGGCTGGGTCAGGACAACGAAAAAAATCACATGCACACACCAACACACGGAATTACATACATACATATGTAGTAGAAAAAAAAATAGCAGCACGCCAACCAACTGGCAAGCCATGACGCCGCAGTTGAGCTTTTTGGTTAAGGAAAAAAGCGCTGAGGCGCCACAACAGCAACACCGACAATAAAGAAAAAAAAGTACGTAGTAGTACCCAGTATTATACATATATAGTAGTCGGTGGTGTTGCTTGTAAGTTGTGGCAACGTGGGTAGCAGCAATGTTGCACGCTTTCACACGATGTGAGTAAAAGGGTTGCCGCCGCAATTATTGTCATACTCTAAGTGCGACGATGGCAAAAAAATTCAAAAAAAAAATGCAATGTCGAAAAGTACATATGAAATGTGGGCTTGTGTGTGTGGTATTCACTTACTATGCTATGCAAATATTAATATGTACGAACGTACATTCACATACTTTTATGCCAATCCCTTTAAAGTTTATACTACACGACAGAGCGGCGTCCTTCGTTGGCGTCAGTCAGTCAGCTCTTGAATGAATCCATTTCTATGGAGGTTTGTACATAGACATACTTGAATGTGAGGTACCTCCCATTTTTTGCATGCATATGCACCTCTGCGTATATTTGTATAGCCACGTGTGCTATTTTTCTTTTTTCCTACATTATTATTTTTTCTTTTTTTTTGTAGAGTGCATCTATGTATGTACGTATGTACGTACGGCACTGCACCGCCAAAGTTTTTACTAAAATTGGAATTGTAACGGAAACGGAAGATATACAAATGGCGCCATATTTTGTTATTATTGCAATGAGCAAATACGTGGAAGTGAAGTAGAAAATAGCAACGAAAAAAATTGGGTATTTTTACTTATTTATATATTTTTTGTTTCATTCCTTTTCACTACTTTGCAATTTGCTCACTGCTAGTTAGTTGTTTTTCGTTGAAATTCAACAGAGTTGATTTGTGCCAATGCAGTCGTAAAGGGTTTCCGGCACGGCATGGCAAGTGGCATATTTACGGTTTAGTGTAGTGGACTTGTTTACGGCAGGGAACTGTTTTCATATTTAATGCTTATAAATTGCTAGAGATGTGCAATGTAAATCGGATTTTTTTTTTAAGAAATTTATTTTCATATAGAATGGCTCAGATATCGAAGGATATGTACTTTGCTTTACTTCGAAAAATTTTCACGTAAATTGATACATAAAGTAAAGAAAGAAATGTTGCCAAGTTTTTACTTAGGTAAAAAATAAATTACTTCTTTGCTTATTACTCAAAAAAAATACAGTTTACCTTCTTCTGTTTGCTCGTCCAAATTTTAAATGTTTCACAATAGACGGTATGTTTATAATTTATGTAGCGCGTTGTTGCCAATTTTCACTTAATTACTAGACAAAGTCAACGATGCATAAATGTTTGTTTATATAAAAATGATAGTTTACAGTTTTTCGGCGAAGCTTTAGGAAGCTTGAAATATTTTACGAGTACCTAACTGAAAAAAAACAATGTTGCCAATTTTCACAGTTTGACTAAAATATTTTCTTTAAAAAAATTAGCAAATGAGAAATATTTAGGCCTAAAAAATACTTTATTTATTGCAAAAATATTCTCTAATAATCATAAGCAGCCAAGACAATGGCATCTCATCAAAATTAATATTTTCTTTCTTATGTAACTAAAGGAAACCAACATTGCCAATTTTCACAGTTTAACTAAAATGTCTTCTTTTAAAAATTCAAAAAATGAGAAATAATAAGACCAAGAAAATACTTTGTTTTTAATCTTTAAAAAATGCGACGCTGCCAAATTTCATTTCTGACGTATACATATATTGCCAAAACCATTTCAAATAATTATTAACAGCGAAGACATGGCTTCTTATCTTAATTATTATTTTCTTTCTTATATAAACACACGAAATATTTTTTTAAGATTTCGATGCTACAATAAAGGTCCACAGAAAAATCTTTATTAATTGCGGTGTTGCCAAATTTCTATCCATATCTCAGCATCTACCGCAGAGAGTTTGAAGTTATTTAGCAACAGCAAAGTCAAAAAGTTCCAACTTCGGGTGTTGGGAAATAGTTATATTCAGAAGAAAGCTAATTTGTCACATTTCACACTGTTAACATTTTTCTTAAAAAGTTAACTGATCTTAAAGCTACACAGCAAAGTAAATGAAAGTTACAAAGGACTCCATCAAATTGCCCTAAGTAATACACAATCACTTTTCATATACATATATATTTTTTTAATTTTGAGAGTCTGCTGAAACTTTTAAATTCTTTCAGTTACCTCCGAAGAACAGTTTTCTGTTCTTTTTCAAAATTTTGCAATTTTGCAGCAAATATTTAATCTGCTTTAGTTCTAAGTCAATCATAGCCTCTCGGAAGAGGAAGTATACCTCATTTTAATTACTTCAACACTTTTTTAAGCCATAGATTTATACTGTGTACATACCTAATACATTATTAGGTACCCAATTTAAAGTACAACCAGCTGATTAATTGAAGATATAACTATGCTGAACTACAATGTTGAAGTACATTTTTTCTGAATTAAATGCTGCCAATTTTCACTTATATTTATTTTACTTTTTTTTTAATTTAGACTGCACTTTCTTTGCCATATATTGCACACATGTGTAGCAAAAAAAAAACT
>NW_016160826.1:47251-58843 GCF_001687245.7 Rhagoletis zephyria | reverse complement strand
TTGGCCTAATATTTTTTATTCCGAAATAAACGTCCGGATAATAAATAAACCGCTTATCCAAATTAAACAAAGTTGGTATCATATGAAAGAGGGCTGAAATAGCTTTTAAACAGAAATAACGAATGAAGGTTACCACCTCTATTTATATTTTTTTTATAACTTAATACTAAAGAGATTCATGTAAATACATACCTGACCCAATGTTTGTTCTATTGTAATTAACAGGGAACGGATTTTATGGAAATTGTATTTTTTTTTGCTAAAGAGATAGAGTATATTCGATTAAGAATGTCTACGATTTAGCTTTCCCTGATTCCATATATACGCATTTGATGTTGCCTTTTTTGCCTTTTTTAAGATCTTTGCCTTTTTTTGCCTTTTCTACCTTTAAAAAAGTGATTATAGCAATTAAATTTTTTTAAGATTAAAAAATATACACATGCCCATGCGGCTTATAGAAGCGCAGGGACTCTTGCCAAATTGGTGTTGGAAAAATTCAAAGCCGTTTTCTCAGCTAACGTAGGCTGTAGGGGTAAGGGGTGTATATAAAATTGTAAAGGGCGAGGAAAACGCCCTTATTCCTGATAATATGAACGTTTCAAACGTTCCATTATTTAAATTGCGCCCCACTTGTATCAACTTGCGTCGAGCGACATTTAGTACATTCAAGGCTTTTCTTCGCGAAAATTGAATGAAAATGCTGCCAGAAAACTTCAAAATGTATCCTGTGGTTCAATGTTACTACAACTATACAGATTAAAGTTTTATGAGTTAGAAACTCGAAAGGATAAAATAGTCAAAGATTCAAAGTACAAATTTTTCATATAATGAAANGATTCAAAGTACAAATTTTCCATGTAATGAAACTAGTTCATAGTTTTTCTCTTTATACTTGTAATATAAACATTTCTAAAATAAATTTATTTTTTGATTGTTCTTCGTATTTTCTGTCTTTTTATTTTGCTTTTTTTGCAATACCTAGTGCCTTTTCCTGCCTTTTTCGCTATTTTGTTTTGCCTTTTTTGCAATACCTAGTGCCTTTTCCTGCCTTTTTCGCTATCTTTTTTTGCCTTTTCCAGCCTATTTCGTTATTTTATTTTGCCTTTTTTATAGGTTTTTAGGTCCTAAGAATCCGTTCCCTGGTAATTAATAAACATTTTTTATTGAAATATTTTTCAATGTGGGCTTTCCTCTTTTAGACATTTCAGTTTTAAAGCTATTTAAGTCCTCTTTCATTGGATACCAAACTTCTTTAATTTGGAGAAGCAGTTTGTTTATTATCCGGAAAGTACTTTTATTTCGGAATAAAAAATATTTGGCCAAGTTTAACTCGTAAAAAAATAACTGTAATCTTCGGTCCCTTCAATATTCGCATTCGCTAAAGATCCGCATTGATTTTTGCGAATGCGAAAGCGAATGCGAATGTTAAAATTATTGCGGAAGCTCCGCGGTTGCGAATGCGAATGCGAATATTCGCAACAACCCTGGTATGTACATATGTAAATACATATACACGTACATATGTTGATTGCAGTTAATGTGGATCTGTTTCTATTTTTTAGTAATCTATGTATGTCTATACATATTTAGGGAGTTCGCAAGGTGTTGTATACTGTCGTATTGTTGTATGTCGTAAACTTTAAACGGATAAAACTATATTTAAGTGATTCGCCAGCTACCATAAAAGTCGTATTATGAAATTTCACACCATTTAAAAATATTTGTTTGCTGATTCAAGTCCCCTAAACATTTATTTAGCCGTTAAAGACTTCACGACATACAACAATACGACACTTACGACACCTTGTGAACCACCTAATTATATATGTACATACATATATGTATGAACACATGTATGCATAATACGCGAAAACTTTTTGAAGTGAAACAACACTTAAAAAAAGACCAATCCAAGAATATAAGTAAAGGTGAGTACGTACATAGATAAAGAAAAAGATAAAGGCAAAGGTAAAAATAAAAATGAAGATAAGGCAAAAATGAAGACCAAGGTAAATTTAAACACTTTACTTATGTATGTGTATAAGGGCAAAGGTGAAGAGGAATATGTATATGAAGAATATGATAAACATAAAAATAAAAACAAAAATAAATATAAAGAAAAATATGAGGATTAGGGTACCGATAAAAGCATAGATGAAGATAGAGGAATAAAGATTAAAATAAAGGTAGTTGTAGAGAAAATGATATAGATAGAGGAACAGAGACTAAATCTGGGAACTATTTCGGGATTTTAAAGATTTTCGGGATTCTCGGCACGTATCGATATAATAGTCGATATTTTGTCGGTTTTGTGATCGATATCGAAATTTGTATCGATATTATTGATTTCGCCATCGATATTTTCGGAACTTATCGATACAATGATCGATATTTTTATTGATATTTTTTACCAATTTTGTTATCGATAGTTTTATTGATTTCGCTATCGATTTTGTTATCGCTTTTGTTACCGACTTTATCGATTTTATTATCGATTATTTATCGACTTTTTCATCGATTTTTTATCGATATTTTTATCGATTTTGCTATCGATATTTTAATAGATTTTTTTGTAGATATTTTTTTAGATTTTGTTGTCGATATTTCAANAAGACCAATCCAAGAATATAAGTAAAGGTGAGTACGTACATAGATAAAGAAAAAGATAAAGGCAAAGGTAAAAATAAAAATGAAGATAAGGCAAAAATGAAGACCAAGGTAAATTTAAACACTTTACTTATGTATGTGTATAAGGGCAAAGGTGAAGAGGAATATGTATATGAAGAATATGATAAACATAAAAATAAAAACAAAAATAAATATAAAGAAAAATATGAGGATTAGGGTACCGATAAAAGCATAGATGAAGATAGAGGAATAAAGATTAAAATAAAGGTAGTTGTAGAGAAAATGATATAGATAGAGGAACAGAGACTAAATCTGGGAACTATTTCGGGATTTTAAAGATTTTCGGGATTCTCGGCACGTATCGATATAATAGTCGATATTTTGTCGGTTTTGTGATCGATATCGAAATTTGTATCGATATTATTGATTTCGCCATCGATATTTTCGGAACTTATCGATACAATGATCGATATTTTTATTGATATTTTTTACCAATTTTGTTATCGATAGTTTTATTGATTTCGCTATCGATTTTGTAATCGCTTTTGTTACCGACTTTGTTATCGATTTTATTATCGACTATTTATCGATTTTTTCATCGATTTTTTATCGATATTTTTATCGATTTTGCTATCGATATTTTAATAGATTTTTTTGTAGATATTTTTTTAGATTTTGTTGTCGATATTTCAATCGATTTTGTCATCGATATTTTTATCGGTTTTGTTATCGATATTTTTATTGATAGTGTTAACGATTTTGATATTCTCATCGATATTGTTATTGATTTGGTTATCGATATTTTCGGAACTTATCTATATTTTTAACGATTTTGTTATCAATATTTTTTTATCGATTTTATTATCGGTTGTTTTATCGATTTTGCTATCGATATTTTTATCGATTTTGCTATCGATTTTGTTGTAGATTTATTTATCGATTTTGTTGTCGATATTTTTATCGATTTTGTCAACAATATTTTTATCGGTTTTATTACCGATTTCATCGATTTTGCTATCGATATTTTTATCGCTTTTGTTATCGATATTTTTATCGATTTTGTTATCGACTTTGTAATCGATATTGTTATCGCTGTTGTTATCGATATTTTTATCGATTTTGTTCTCGACTTTGTAATTGATTTTGTTATCGACTTTGTTATCGTAAATTGATAGATTTTGTAATCGATTTAGTTATTTAGTTTTAGTATTTTTTTTTTAATTTTTCACAAACTTTGGAGCTTTGATTTCTACGAGTTTCGTTATCGATTGTCCTATCTACATACCTACTCAAAACCACAACTCAAAAACCACTGGATAGAGTTCCGTCAAATTGTCGTGCTACAAGAAAACTCTCTAGGTGGAGCTGGGGTAGCGATATTTATAAAAGTCGTAAGTCGTTCAAATTTTAAATGTATGTACCTATATGAAAAAAAATTCTTTTGATAAAAATGGGATTTGGAAATCCGTAATTTACACACGGTCAAAAATTTGGGTTTAGTTTTTAAAGCGCGCTGGGACTACTGTCTTTTTAATCTTTTATAGTCTACTTTTTAAACTAGTCAATAGCTTTAAGCAATACATACATTATGGTTTAAATTTTAGTCCACAATGTTGGTGGTTTAAAAATCANTTTTAATACATTATGGTTTAAATTTTAGTCCACAATGTTGGTGGTTTAAAAATCAAACCAAAATGTTTTAACTCTCTGTTTCATATATAGAAAATTTGGTTTAAAATCTAAACCGAAATAGAAAACGTTTGCACACAGCGAAATGTGGTGTTGATTCAAACTCAACATATGAAAGATTCAAACTCAACATATGAAAGCACATTTACATGCGTGGCTGCAGCTGAGTGTGCAAAGATGCTTGATATAATTGGTTGCTACCAAAGCAAAGTGGTTCTGATCGCAAATCTAGCTGGACGAAACTATTTAAACAAATACTCGTTGATGGATCTTTACACTACTTCTTACCTAGGGGATTTTTGAGTCGCTGATTACGAATCTGAAGTCACTTATCAAAAATTCAAAATGGCGGATCCAATATGGCGGACGAAAGTTTAAAAAAATCGGTAGATTTCTATGAAACTGGGTATCTGGGGGTTTTCTGGGTCGTTGATTACATATCTAAAGTCATTTACCAAAAATTCAAAATGGCGGATCCAATATGGCGGCCGAAAATTAAAAAAAATCGGTAGATTTCTATGTAACTTGGTACTATTTTTTTAACCCTTTCATAACCAAAGGTTTTATAACTCCAAGTATTTTTCTGTTTTAACACACAACCCCTCCCCCCCTCTTCCCCGTGGATCCGCACTGATCTTATATTTATATTCAGATACATTCCTGTTAATAATTACTTTTCAATTTTGAGATTTGACATACTGTCACTAAAATGTAAATATCTAAGCCAATTGGTTAGACTTGGTTATCGAACTTACCCTCTGCATTTGCGAAGGTGTAAAGAATAATATGCAAGTGGTTTTATAACGGCCTTCGGCGGCCTTTACTTTTCCTACTCTTTAATTTATTTTTTTAATTAATCAAAACGACGATTTTTCAGAATAAATTTGCTTATACCAATGTGGACATAAATTGCGTTATGACCTCTGAATCTATAGCGGAATAAGTGTAATTTTTTGCCTATAAAGTCAATGTGCAATTATGCAAGTATTTGTGAGTGCAATTAGCAATATTTTAAGTTAAATTTCAGCTTTTAAAATAGAGTTCTCAAATAGGCGGCGTTGACTTACCTTTTTTTGTTTGTTTTCATATGTTAATGCTTTAATAAATGCAATTTCTATTTGAATGTATTGTCAGGAATGTATTCCAAGTACCATTAAGTATTTTAAAAACAAAAAAAATTTTGACTTTCGTCCAGCTAGATCTGCTATCCGAACCACTGTGCAAAGCTGTCCGGGTTCAATCCGCATCAGACCTTTTTATTTTTTATTTCTTATTCTTAATTATGAAAATGTTTGAGTTTAAAATTTAAACCGAACTGTTTAAATTCGAAACCTAACATATCGCACACCGTCTTCAAAAGAGTCACAACTCAAAATTTGTCATTTTTGAAATTATGCACTAAAAATATACACAGAGCTTTTATTTACCTATCAGCAAAAGCTGGAGCAAATTATGGTTATAATTTGTTAAAAAAAACCTAAGGTAAAGTCTCTCTTGATCATATGATTAGCATTTGCTACGAAATAACTTTTCGTATTTTCTGACGAACGTATTATTTTGAGTTGTGACTCTTTTGAAGACGGTGTGCGATATGTGCTCTCTTTTTTTTGAACTTGGAAGGTTTGTATTTGAAACTGAATTTAGTTTGGTCATATATGNAAGCGCAACTGTCTGACGCCCTCATGCACCCTAAATGCGATCTTGTATCTACCTAGAAACCAATATTAACACAAATTGTAAAAGTACGAATTAACANGATCGAAAAATTGTGTAAGCGCAACTGTCTGACGCCCTCATGCACCCTAAATGCGATCTTGCATCTACCTAGAAACCAATATTAACACAAATTGTAAAAGTACGAATTAACAAGGAGAGATCACGGTAGGTATATAAATTGCGGGCATATATCAAGATAATCAACCGTTCAGCTATGCAAAAACTAAAAATGCGGGTCTGTAGTACTTTTTATGCTGATTTTAACTACATAAATATTATTTGGTGCCATTGAAAAGTAAAGAAGATATAAGAGGTTAAAAAATGGTTTATTTTGAAATATTAATATTTTCTAAACTACGTAACCGATTAAAAAGGTAGGGATGTTTATAATAATAAAGACAATTAATTTATCTTCAAGTTTATATATAAAATGCAAATGCTTGTTGATATATTTAAATCAAAAATATTAAAAAACCAAAAAAATGTTTTAATTTTTTAATAAAATAACCTTTTTTTGAAAAAGTGCAAATTCAATGCTAAGAAAATTTGTATTATTTAGAAAGCGAAAATTCTTACCTTTAATTTGATATACATATTATATTATGATTTGCTTTTGAGTTTTAAGAGTTTAGTGGTAGTGAAAGAAGTTCTGCGCAAATATCAGCCCCCTTCTTCGGTACCACTGAAAGGAGAATTCTACTTAGTGAAGGTTATAATCCATAAGTGCGGCCGAAGGCCGCCTACGCCGAATGGTGTTCTCTGCAAGAAGTGTTCAGCCGCCCTTCTTCGGCAACACAGAAAGGAGAATTCTACTTTGTAAGGGTTAGAAACCATAAGTGCGGCCGCAGGCCGCCTACGCAGAAAGAAGTTCTGGGAAAAAGAAATTATGATATCACTTCACAGTTGCCACTTGCTTGTATATGCTTTTAATTTTTTTATCACTGAATTCTTAAACCTCAAAAGCAGATCATAATAAAATATGAATATCAAACTAAAGGTAGGAACTTTCACTTTCTAAATAATATATATTTCTTTAGCATTTATTATGCACTTTTTTTATGAAACAATTATACAATTTTGTTTGTTTTTTAATATTTTTGGCATAAATATGTAAACAAGCATCCACATTTCATATACAAACTTAAAGATAGATTAATTGCCTTTATTTTTACATCATTACTTTTTCAATCGGTTACGTAGTTTAGAAAATATTAATATTTTTAAATATCGAAAAAAAAGTTTAACCTCTTATATCTTCTTTACTTTTCAAAATAATATTTGTTTAGCTGAAACCAGCGTTAAAAGTGCTATCGGTCTGCATTAGAACGCTTTTATCAACTTACAATGTTGTGTGTCCAGACACCATTATGGTTATAAAAACTCTGCTTTGCAAAAATCCTATAAAAAAAGTCAAGACATCAACCTCGCCAGAAGGTCTCATATCAAATACTCTAGAGCACTGATGAGCACAGCCTTGCCCGCGAGCAAAGCTTTCTTAAGCTTTCTATACATTTTGTACAGCTCTCTCTGCCCAACGCTGCTCTAGAGGTATATGTCGCTCGCCGCAAGTAGTTAAATATTGCGCCTACAAATGTGCACTACATACGCTACAGCGAAAATGGACGACACGCCATTTCTTTAACTGAAATTAATTGGTGCTCGTATGTATGTACATTAGGGTGGTCCAAAAAAAAGTAAAATCGCAATTGTAATGCTATCACCCCCTAGGATTGTTCTATATTGAAAATAAGTATACCCCTATTTTTTATTTTGAAATCAAAAACTTTTAAGAGGTCGCTCAAAGCGCTCAAAGTTTTCTATGTATTTTTACATGGGAAAAATAAAATTTTTCATAGAAATGGTATAGAATTCCTGAATTCCAATATTTTTAGATCGGAAAATTTTGGTTCTCTTCAGGATACTTTCAATAATGATACCCAAATGTTTATTTAGGCATATTTTAATACTAACGATTTTTTATTGATCGCCCCATTGCATTTTTCGGGGTTTTTGTGGGTTTTTTGCAGACCTATAAATTATACTTGCGATGAAAAAATGGTTAAATTAACAATTAGGTTTACTATTGGGAATCTCCCGCAGAAAAACAGAGTTTTCTGGTAGCAAACCATTGATTTTTAACTATTCTATACCGTTTCTACAAAAAGTTGTTTTTCCTCAAAATAAAATACATGGGAAACTTTAGGCGCTTTGAGCGATCTCTAAACATTTTTTGATTTCAAAATAAAACAATATGGGTATATTTTTTTCGGTAAAGAACAATCCTATGGGGTGAGAGCATAAAAATTCCGACTCCACTTTTTTACATGCATTTTGGACCACGCTAATGTACGTACATATATGGAAGTGTGTGCACCAATCTATTAATATCGTTGAATTATTTTAATATGTATTGCAAAATTTTATACAGACAAGACAAAAAGTAGAAAATAAATAAAATAAAAAACTTTGTAATATACCACGCTTTTGTAAATAGACGAAAAAGTAGAAAATAATATTTCTCAGTCCCATAGAATTTGTTTTGATAACTTTTGACTTTTAAATATTAGCAATAGTCATTATAAACCACTTATGAGATTGAAAATGAAAAGCGTGGGGCGCTTGTAATAGACCTGAATTGATATGAAGGGTAATATAATAATAATAATAATCCAACGGTTTTTACCCTCCATTCCCGCCCATCCGCACGAGGGGCGCAGTCCGCATGACGTACGGAACCAGTATTTTCAATTTTTGCGCCGAGTCACGATAGGCAGGAGTTTGTTAAGTGTCGAGATCTAAAACTGTTCAGCTACAGAACTAAATTCATCTGCCGATTTTATGTCTATATTTTAATGATTCATTTATTGAGAGAGGACAGTATCGATTTCCTAATGCTGAAAAGCGGATCTGATATATCAAACGTGCTGGAATGAGAGTTAAAATCCTGGCATAAGCAAAGGAGTGGGTCGTGCAATTCAAAATTAGTTTTACAAGCTTTCAGAAATAGGGGGCAAAAGTGTCTTGATACCCGGGAGGGAGCATTAAGGCTAACTTCGCCAAGAAGAAGCGGACTTGAAATTGAGCCTGTTAGTAATTTAACTATAAAAATTGTACCAAGCATTTGCCTGCGGCTGGAAAGTGTAGGAAGATTAATAAGTTTTAATCGGCTCGTATAAGGTGGAAGGTTATATTGAGAATCCCAACGGAAATTTCTTAAAGCAAAAAGTGGGAATTGTTTTTGAATTGATTCTATCTTGTCTGAGTAAATTTGATACCTTGGTTTCCAAACCACCGAACCGTATTCCAGAATTGGCTTAACTAATGTTGTAAACAGGGTTTTAGTGATATAAGGGTCACAAAATTCTTTTGACCATCGTTTCACAAATGCAGGTACACCTTTAGCCTTGTAGACCGTCACATTAATATGAAGATTAAAATTAAGCTTAGGATCCATTGTGATACCAAGGCCCACAAAATTGTATACCTGTTCCAGGTAATGGTTACCTATTGTATAGGAAGTGGGATGAACAGCTCTTCGCGAGAAGCTCATTACGTTACATTTCTTAAGATTTAGAGGCATAAGATTTACTTAACACCAGTAAGCCATGCTGTCTAAGTCTAATTGTAGCAAAGACCTTTCTTTAATTGAAACGTACGATTTATAAAACTTTACATCATCTGCATACATTAAAATTTTGGAAAATTGTATATCTGTAGAAATATCGTTTATAAAAAGCAAGAACAGAACCGGGCCTAGGTGGCTACCTTGAGGGACTCCTGAAGTAACATCAATGACGTCAGAGATAGTATTTTTAAACATTACCCTTTGTGATCTATCATAGAGGTATGAAGAGATCCCACGTAGAAAATTAGGTGGAAGACCAAGAAGATCAAGTTTGTAGATGAGCAGCGAGTGGCACACTTTGTCAAATGCTTTACTGAAGTCAGTATATATAACTTCAACAGTTTTGCTTTCACTAAATGCTTTTGAGATATAGGATGTTAATTCGAGTAAATTTGTAGAAGTTGATTTGCCCTTGCAAAATCCATGTTGACTATATGAAATTCTAGAAGAGATAGAATGCGTCAACTGATTTGTTATAATTGCTATTCCCCGGTAGTTCTCCACTGAAGATCTGCTACCGCTTTTATGTAACGGGGTTATGAACGATTCCTTCCATTATAGTTGGAAAAACGCCCTCTTTAAGAGATAAATTAAATAACGCTGTTAACGGCTCATAGAGATAATCAGCACAATTTATAAGAACACAAGTAGTGATGTGGTCACGACCATAACTGAAGAACTGCTTTAAGGATTTCAGATAAACTACTACACCATCGGGAGATATTACTGGGATATTTATTGAGTTCATTGGGCATAGTTTAAAAGGATAGTCAATGTAAGCATGTGAGCTAATGGAATAATTGGATTTAAAAAACTGAGCGAACAGTTTAGAAATTGTTTGATTATCACTAGAGACGGTATTTTGATACTTCATGGCGGAAAGAAACCTACGTATATTTCGCTTGGACTTTACGAAGTCATAAAATGATTTGGGGTTATATATTATACGCTGTTTGATTTTACACAAGTAAGCTTTATAACACTTTTTGTTTAATCAAAAACCGTATGACGCAAAAGTGAGTATTTTACATAGTATGAGTGTAAACCGGTTTTTTTGTGTAATCTAAAATAACGCGACTTTCTGTTTTTTAAATTTCTCAGTTCTTTAGTGAACCATAACTGTGTTTGTTCTTTAGGCACATACATGCGTTTAGGCACATGCTTTTCAAATAATTTATGTAAAGTAAGGTTAAAAAGTGCAACGCATTTTTCAATATTTTTTTTATGTGCAGGCTACGACAATTTAGACAGTTCTTTGTTAAGCTTTTTAAAGTTGGCTTTCGAAAAATCAAAGCGAATATTTGGGGGACATGTAATAAGATCAACGGCAATAAGGTCAATTGACTTTATTTCCCACCCTGGTGCGACATTATTACCTTTTTAAAAGCGAAATAAAGTCCATTGACATTAAATTTGCTTAGCTTCGCGGCGGCCCGCGTCCGCGCGCCACACCGCGCACGCCTCGCTCGCGCCACGCGTACCCCGCGCGACCGGCGCGCACACCACGTCACGCTACGCCGCGGCTCCGGCCCCCCTTCCCCGTCTCCCGCCGTGCTGTAACGTAGGTAGATTTATTTTTTGTATACGTTGAAATAAAATTATTATATATTTCAAAGATCGAGGGCTTATATGCAATAATACCCTCTATCTGCACACTTTTCACAAAGATGAGATTCTGATATAAAAAATCCACCTAAGCTTTAACTGTCATCGGTGATATTAATGCTACCTTATATAACGACGGGTAATAAGTCCCAGATGGTTTCTAAAAAAAATGGCACTTTTTAAAAAAAAAATAACATTTCAATATAATTTTGTGAAATCCTTTGAGTGCACTTCTTTTTCTTAAATAAAATTTTCTAATTCATAAAGGCTATTCAACTGGTTTACCTTATTTTATCAGTGCACTTTTGTTTTAAAAATGTGGAAGGAAT
>NW_016160826.1:46749-47226 GCF_001687245.7 Rhagoletis zephyria | reverse complement strand
GTAGTGATGTGGTCACGACCATAACTGAAGAACTGCTTTAAGGATTTCAGATAAACTACTACACCATCGGGAGATATTACTGGGATATTTATTGAGTTCATTGGACATAGTTTAAAAGGATAGTCAATGTTAGCATGTGAGTTAATGGAATAATTGGATTTAAAAAACTGAGCGAACATGTTAGAAATNCTACTACATCATCGGGAGATATTACTGGGATATTTATTGAGTTCATTGGACATAGTTTAAAAGGATAGTCAATGTAAGCATGTGAGCTAATGGAATAATTGGATTTAAAAAACTGAGCGAACAGTTTAGAAATTGTTTGATTATCACTAGAGACGGTATTTTGATACTTCATGGCGGAAAGAAACCTACGTATATTTCGCTTGGACTTTACGAAGTCATAAAATGATTTGGGGTTATATATTATACGCCGTTTGATTTTACACAAGTAAGCTTTATAACACTTTTTGT
>NW_016160826.1:44993-46633 GCF_001687245.7 Rhagoletis zephyria | reverse complement strand
CGTACATTTCGCTTGGAGTTTACGAAATCATAAAATGATTTGGGGTTATATATTATACGTCGTTTGATTTTACACAAGTAATCTTTATAACACTTTTTGTTTAATTCAAAAACCGTATGACGCAAAAGTGAGTATTTTACATAGTATGAGTGTAAACCGGTTTTTTTGTGTAATCTAAAATAACGCGACTTTCTGTTTTTTAAATTTCTCAGTTCTTTAGTGAACCATAACTGTGTTTGTTCTTTAGGCACATACATGCGTTTAGGCACATGCTTTTCAAATAATTTATGTAAAGTAAAGTTAAAAAGTGCAACGCTTTGTTCAATATTTTNTTTTGTTTAATTCAAAGAACTTGTGACGCAAAAGTGAGTATTTTACATAGTATGAGTGTAAACCGGTTTTTTTGTGTAATCTAAAATAACGCGACTTTCTGTTTTTTAAATTTCTCAGTTCTTTAGTGAACCATAACTGTGTTTGTTCTTTAGGCACATACATGCGTTTAGGCACATGCTTTTCAAATAATTTATGTAAAGTAAGGTTAAAAAGTGCAACGCATTTTTCAATATTTTTTTTATGTGCAGGCTACGACAATTTAGACAGTTCTTTGTTAAGCTTTTTAAAGTTGGCTTTCGAAAAATCAAAGCGAATATTTGGGGGACATGTAATAAGATCAACGGCAATAAGGTCAATTGACTTTATTTCCCACCCTGGTGCGACATTATTACCTTTTTAAAAGCGAAATAAAGTCCATTGACATTATATTTGCTTAGCTTCGCGGCGGCCCGCGTCCGCGCGCCACACCGCGCACGCCTCGCTCGCGCCACGCGTACCCCGCGCGACCGGCGCGCACACCACGTCACGCNGCGAAATAAAGTCCATTGACATTAAATTTGCTTAGCTTCGCGGCGGCCCGCGTCCGCGCGCCACACCGCGCACGCCTCGCTCGCGCCACGCGTACCCCGCGCGACCGGCGCGCACACCACGTCACGCTACGCCGCGGCTCCGGCCCCCCTTCCCCGTCTCCCGCCGTGCTGTAACGTAGGTAGATTTATTTTTTGTATACGTTGAAATAAAATTATTATATATTTCAAAGATCGAGGGCTTATATGCAATAATACCCTCTATCTGCACACTTTTCACAAAGATGAGATTCTGATATAAAAAATCCACCTAAGCTTTAACTGTCATCGGTGATATTAATGCTACCTTATATAACGACGGGTAATAAGTCCCAGATGGTTTCTAAAAAAAATGGCACTTTTTAAAAAAAAAATAACATTTCAATATAATTTTGTGAAATCCTTTGAGTGCACTTCTTTTTCTTAAATAAAATTTTCTAATTCATAAAGGCTATTCAACTGGTTTACCTTATTTTATCAGTGCACTTTTGTTTTAAAAATGTGGAAGGAATTGCACCTTTTTTTGGCACTTTTATTTTTATATTTGGCACATTTTGGCACTTTTTTATCCTCAATATGGCACCTCATAACTAAGGATAGTTGGCAGCCCTGATTGGAAGATTTCTGCTATGTTTTGGCAACAACTTGTCTGCAGTAAAAAAGCATATAATTTGTGTTTCAAAAGTGTGTGAAAACCAATCAATTAACTTACATGATCTCGGTTCCGATATTAAAAAATCA
>NW_016160826.1:35997-44086 GCF_001687245.7 Rhagoletis zephyria | reverse complement strand
CAGAACTGAACCGCTCAGGAACAATTTACTAAAAGAGCGTGCAATTGCTGGCGTATGCCGACGACGTCGACATCATCGGTAACAAAAACCGCGAAGTCTGTTCTGCCTTCTCCAAGTTGGATAGGGAAGCAAAGCGAATGGGTCTGGTGGTAAATGAGGACAAGACCAAGTAGCTCCTGTCATCAAACAAACAGTCAGCACATTCGCGCCTTGGCACCCACGTCACTGTTGACAGTTACTATTTCGAGAAAGTAGAGAATTTCATTTATTTGGGAACCAACATTAACACCGATAGTAATGTCAGCATTGAAATCCAACGCAGAATCACTCTTGCCAACAAGTGCTACTTTGGACTGAGTAGGCAATTCAGGAGTAAAGTCCTCTCTCGACGTACGAAAACCACGCTCTATAAGTCACTCATCATGCCCGTGCTGGTATATGGCGCAGAAGCATGGACAATGACAACATCCGATGAGGCGGCTCTTGGGGTGTTTGAGAGAAAGATTTTGCGGAAGATTTACGGTCCTTTACGCGTGACGGCGAGTACCGCAGACGATGGAACGATGAGCTGTATGAGCTTTACAACGACGTGGACATAGTGCAGCGAATTAAAATACAGCGGCTCCGCTGGCTTGGCCATGTCGTTCGAATGGACACCGACGCTCCAGCTCTGAAAGTATTCAACTCGGAAACCGCTGGTGGTAGCAGAGGAAGAGGGAGGCCCCCTCCTTGGCTTCACTTGGCGTCAGTTGGCACAGAGGAGAAACGACTGGCGCGCTTTGCTGAACTCGGCCAAAATCGCTTAGGCGGTTACAGCGCCAAAAAAGAAGAAGAAGATTCTGATGCTGGAGGACATTGAGAAGATAGATTATTTAAGTCAGTCGGAAGATTATTCTGACGTGCACCGACAATAATTTCCTTAGATTGACTATGAAGACGCTTACGTTTAGACACACGGATATCCGTAACAGATTGCAAGGTATCTAAGCATTTGAATGATTTAAACACATTTTCATAATACTTAAATTGTTTTGTCAGTACCGACAATTCTCTTCCTATTTCTGTAAAACCATCTCTGGTTTGCCTAAATAGCTTGAAAAGATCAACTTCGGTTGACCTGCACTTTACGCAAAACCAGCGAGCGCCCTTGCCATCATTAATAGCGTCCAGAATTCTGCCCGTCAAACCTTCACATTTCAGATGGTAAATACCATCACACAGCCAGCACGGTAAGAAGCGTTCAGAATCGCTTTTAATTTGGCAAGTATCAAGGTCGCGCTTCATATTGAAAGATTTATATAATAACCAGGGAACGGATTTTATGGAAATTGCCTTTTTTCTGCTAAAGAGATATACTATATTCGATTAAGAATGTCCACGATTTAGCTTTTCCTGATTCCATATATACACATTTGATGTTGCCTTTTTTTGCCTTTTTTAAGATATTTGCCTTTTTTAAGATATTTGCCTTTTTTTGCCTTTTCTACCTTTAAAAAAGTGATTATAGCATTTACAATTTTTTTTAAGATTAAAAAATATACACATTGCCCATGCGGCTTATAGAAGCGCAGAGACCTCTTGCCAAATTGGTGTTGGAAAAATTCAAAGCCGTTTTCTCAGCTAACGAAGGCTTGGAGACAATAAGGGATGTGGATAAAATTGTAAAGGGCGAGGAAAACGCTCTTATTCCTGATAATATGAACGTTTCAAACGTTCCATATTTAAATTGGGCGCCGCTTGTATCAACTTACGTCGAGCACACATTTAGTACATTCAAGGCTTTTCTTCGCGAAAATCGAATGAAAATGCTGCCAGAAAACTTCAAAATGCATCTTGTGGTTCAATGTTACTACAACTATACAGATTAAAGCTTTATGAGTTAGAAACTAGAAAGGATAAAATAGTCAAAGATTCTAAGTACAAATTTTCTCGTTCATAGTTTTTCTCTTTTTACTTGTAATACAAACATTTTTAAAATAAATGTATTTTTTTATTGTTCTTCGTATTTTCTGTCTTTTTTTAGTGCCTTATTTTTCTTTTTTTTTGCAATACCTAGTGCCTTTTCCTGCCTTTTTCGCTATTTTGTTTTGCCTTTTTTGCAACACCTAGTGCCTTTTCCTGCCTTTTTCGCTATTTTATTTTGACTTTTCCAGCCTATTTCGTTATTTTATTTTGCCTTTTTTATAGGTTTTTAGGTCCTAAAAATCCGTTCCCTGGTAATAACACTCGTTAATAAAACGACAAACAAAATAAATTATAACAATTAAGGAGTAAATAGCTTTAAACAAATGTAGCGAACAGTTTGAGTATCACTGTAATGATGACACTTATTTAATAAACAGCAGTGACAAGAATTACTAGAAGAAGTAAACAAAAAGAGTAGAACAAATGTGCAAAAACAAAATGAGTTCAGTTAACTACAAAGGATACAACAACTATAGTTGCGTTCGCGTAGCTGTTAATTGTTCATGCTTAACCACAACTTTCGGGTTTTTGCGTTCGAGTATGCAAAAAGTTTGCAAAGTAGGGGAAATTGAGAGAGCAATATGACATCTCATTTTGAGGGGAAGCTGCTGGTTTCTGCTGGAAAAATTTTTGCCAACAGCAATTTGCCAACAGGAAAATAGCTGATCAAAAACAGCTGGTTTGAATTTACCCAAATCACAAAATTTAATTTGATGGTTTGGAAGTTAAAAATGACAAAATGCGACTAACTGAACTTGTAAGAAGTACGTAGTTATTTGTTTAATCAATAAACTGTGTCAGGATACCACTTTGTAATGAGTTTTCGACCTTTTAAATTTTACACTTTTGAATGTAAACAAATATTATATCAACTGATCGTCTAACTTGCAAGTTTCTGCAAATTTTTTGTTCCCGTACTGTTTTGGATATTTTTGTCTTGTGAGAGAACTGGTGACCAGTGTTGCCGTTTTAGCCCTTTGGTGGCTAGATTGAGATACCACATTCTTTTTTTGGCCACATAAATTTAAAATTGCCCCTAGCCCTTTTTTTAGCCCTTTGGAGAATTTATTCATACTGGGCATGAAAAAGTTGTATACGTTTAATCTGATCTAATTTTTGTGCATTTATTTAAGAGATGAATTTTTAAACTAAGAAAGACTGATATATATACATGTATGTATTATATGTTCCTTATGTTTTTATACATACATACTGTAAAAGTGTTAGGGCTGTTTTTTTAACTTATCTATTAACGATTTAACTACAGTTTAAAATAGATAAGTTTACAGCCCTTAGGGTCAGTTTTTCAGTGCCAGTTTAAACTCAGATTAAGTAAACTGAGTTTAAATTGAACAGCTGGCTGACATTTAATTGGCTGATCTTAGTTTACACCAGCCAGATTGGGCATTTAAACTTAGTTTAAGCCACGGCCGTGCACTGAAAAACTGGCCCTTAATATGCTTCATTTGTTAAATGGCCCATCAAGTCGATTGACCGTGTATGTTGTTGTGATTGTACCAGCTGCTGGTGTGTCTTCAAAAACTATTTGAAAATTTTTTAGCGGAAATTTCTTGCACTATATGCAGGGGCGCACCCAGGAATATATTTTAGGGGGGGTTTTATATTTCTGAAGATATATCACCGGAAAATACTGAAAATTTTCTTCAGATAATACGCTCTTTAAAATATATTTATGCAAGTTTTATGTACAGTATGTAATAAATAAGCGTTTTAAAATTCATAAACTGCACTTTATTTACTTAAGATTAACAGAACTCAAACACTTTTAACCGACTTTAAAAAAAGAGGAGGTTATCAATTCGCCGGAATACGTAACTTTGGACCACGTAAACCGATTTCAATAATAATTTTTTTGTAGAAAGATGGTACCTCAAGGTTCGTCCCGTAATTTGGTTTAGAGATCCCATGATTGGATCATGAAGAAATTAACGGTACCCCTAAATTTGATTATAAGAATTGAAGTCGGTTGTGTTCTTTCCTTAAAAACTACTTTTTTAATAAAAAGTTCTATAAACTCAAGATGCGCTCAACTTTCAAAAGTACCTAATAAAAAATATTAAAAAAGACTCAGTAAAAATAAATTTATTGATTCCATTAATTTTTGCTCTTTTATGTTCCTTTTTTCGATTTCTGGTTTTTGGCTTTCGATAAAAATGGTGATTTTTCACGATTTCTAAATTTTTTTAATATTTCGAATACCGAAAAAATTAACTGAACTCTCAAGAAAAACGAAAAATTCATATAAAACGACGGACGAGAAATGGAAAAGAAATTTTCTACCAAAATTTCTTAAATCAGTTTGCAGCACTCAAGAAAAAATGCTCGTATATTCATTTCCTCATGAAAATTGACAGCAAAAGCAAAGCGCTTTTTCAAGCAACAGAAATTATAATAAATATTTCTTATAATTTCCTTGAGAGCTGGATTCTTAGCTTTAAGATACAGTTTGTATTTGAGGTTATTAGCTTTAGGGGGGGTTTTAACCCCAAAACCCACCCCTTGTGTGCGCTAATGACTATATGAGTCAAAGCCGTTTGTGGAATATCAAATTTACGATATTGCAGTTGTGAATTAAAAAAAAAAACAATGTTTAACAAAATGGTAGAAAAATTATGAAATTTCGGCTCTAATCATTTCGATCTTTCTTCGACCTCATTTGTAAAGAAATAAATATTGTACCAGCATGCTTGTAAGTTATATGCTTCGAGTCTGATAGAACAATCACTTGATCGAGCCAGCAAGCTGGTGTCGTATATTTCCCCTATTATACAAAAAGGTTTTAGGTTGGATAAAATATTAGCTTTTTTTCCAGAGTGCATGGTTTTTCTATACAGTTACTTATTGAAAATGTTTGCGTGTATACTTATATATGATTATGTAAGTAAACAATTTTACCTACTATTTTTAGCCACAACGACTTTTTTTTAGTTCTTTTTTAGCACTTTTTTTAAAGGAATTTCGCTACCATTAAAAATGCTTCGCGGCAACACTGCTGGTGACATTTCGCCGGAATTTTGCTGTTGGTTGGTTTTTACTGGAGATTTTAAACGAACGCACCTAATGATAGCAACAAATGACTCGGCAAGAATGTATGCTAGTGAAATTTAATTAAATTTAGTTTAATATAAAACACAATAACTTTCACTTAGCTTCAAATATTTCACACTAAGATGCTCATAAGCACTTTTTATCACTACTTTAACTCAGAATTAGCACAATAAACTTAGCAAAAAGAAAGCCAAAATCAGAGCACAATAAAGTACAACCTCACAGCTTGTCGTTTGCAAAAAACAATTAGTGTTAAAATAGATCTAAAGTAGTGTTACTAAAAAAAAAAACACCTCTTTGAGGTAAATATTTCGAGAGACGAAAGCTGAACTAGAAACGCAAAATTTATGATATCAATTTCATGACGAAAATTGCGTTTCTAAGGTTGCAAACAGAGTGGAAGCGAAGCCGAAGACGAAGACTAAGCCGAAGACGAATTGCTTGCGTTGCGGGCAAGCTGGCGAGTGTACATACATAGTGGAAGATGAATGATATGAAGATTTGTTTCTAAATAAAACCCTTGTTTTTAGATAAAATCAAAAGAAAATAAAGAAAAAACAGCAATTCATGAAATAATTTATATAGGACAACTATTGGAGAATTTCGCCACTTGAATTATGTGTTACGGCAAGATGGACAGACATTTTTCGAATATACAAGAATGCCAATTAATACGTTTGATTACATTTTGCCCAAAATTTAGCCAATTTCTTAAAATCGCGTTTTTTCACAATTGCAAACAGTTAAATAAATTGTAAACAACTCATCACAGCAAGCGTCTTTGAAAAGAGTACCGCACTGTTTCAGGCTGACCGTTTGCGCAACGTCTTCATCTTCGTCTACGTCTTTGGTTGCACTGTGATCACTTTCATATGTTTACTACTGCACTGTTTTTCGTCTTCGGCTTCGTCTTCGTCTTCGGCTTCGCTTTCACTCTGTTTGCAACCTAAGAGTAGATTGAACTTTGCAACGTTCCGAATGAATAAAACTATTTTGCGTCAGTTTCCAGGGCAGTTAGAAAATTCGTATAATTTTCGTCACGAAATTGATATCATAAATTTTGTGTTTCTAGTTCAGCTCTCGTCACTCGAAATATTTACCTCAAAGAGGTATTTTATTTGATATCAATTATTTTAGAATAGCAAATAAAAAATCAACAAAAATCCAAACAAAAATCTAACTTCCTTATTCATAAAAATAAAACAGATTTAAAGAGCTCTATAAAGTGAAATTTTCATACAAATTTTCTATTTATAAAGCAGTTAAAGTCTTATTTATTTTTTATGAATTTGGGTGCATATGTTTTATTTTTCTTATATAAATTTCTAAAAACGCTATCTAAAAATCTGAATGATTTATTCAAATATTTAACACTGAATTCAATTCCATTGAACCATATAATTTTTCGAATACAGAATAGAGAGACAAAGGATGATCATATTCCTCGTATAAAAAAATACATATATATAAAAATTAAAAACAAAGATTAAATGTGAAAAATTATAAAAACGGAGCAATAACGCTTGCTCGGTTCACCAAATATCCCGCCCACGATATCATAGCATTCACACCGAATGCGTACCTACATAATATATACTCATGTATATGAAAACAAAGAAACCAGCACAAATAAATGAGATTTCTATAAGAATCAGAAAGCGACATATACAGCCTACAAATTATGTGTCGCGTGCAGGGAAGTCCACTCGACAGAAATTCCCCCGATTTGCAGGGAATTTCGGTTTAGGTGACAATCGGGTAATGGACAGATTTTTGCGGATAATTGGGTATATGTTGTGTTGATAACTTAAAGTAACCAAATCACCGAATATGTTAATTTTTAACCATTTGGAGCGACTTTTTTTTAATTTGAATCGAAATATCTCCACAACAAGAGTTTTCCTAGATATAAGCTATATACAAAATTAAAGCCAAGATTTTGGGCTAGACTTGAGGAAACCTAGAACAAAATCGACTAACCAATTTTTGAGAAAATGCTCGAAATCCATATTTTCAGCAACCCAATTTTTAGTTTTCAGGCGATAACGTTATGACATGTTTCTATTTCATAAACGCAAATGACAGCGTTAGATAGCCTGTTTTAAGACCCTTCTACTGATATCCCCATCAATGGAATGAAATGATTAGTCCGACCTCAGTGATAGTTTAAAAAATTGCCTTTTTTCGAATTTCAAGCACCTGCCACGCCCACAAAGGCATACGAATCGAAATATCCTGGAACAAGACTTTCTTATTTTTTTTTTTTACTTTAATCGTAAGGTATTTTTTTTACCTTAATCGTAACGTCAACCGATTTCGATAATTCTTTTTGCATCGGAAAGGTAGTGTCTCAGAGGTGGCCCCATACTAATCTGGTTAAGATCCGATCTGTGGATCATGAGATATATATATATATATATTTTTTTTTTATATGAGAGTTGAAGTCGGTTTTTCCTTTTTGCTAAAAATTACTTGTTAAGACTCCGGTTAATTGTTTATGAAGCTGGAATATAAGCGAGTCATTGCAGCATGCTGCTGTGGCTGATTTCGTCACTCGCGCGCGCTGCCGTGTGCTGTGATAAACTAGTTGCGTTTTTAGATTTTTCCTTAATACATTTTCTAAGTTAAGAAAAATCACTTATCTGCCATTTTCCGCGGGCAGTCTTTTTACACTATATTATCCAAATTTCTAAGCTTTCAATTGAACACAGAATAATAACGCGATCTCTTCCGGGGATACAACAAATTCCTTAATGTTCACAAAAATTCGTTATTTCGTTGTGCGATTAACCGTTCCATGAAATGCTGCACATTTAGAAAATTTCAAGAAGTTCTTTACGGACATATTACTTTCGTTAGGTTATTTAAGGCGGTAAAAGACCACCAAACCATAATCTTTGCAGATGAATTGGCCAATGGGATCGTAAACTCACGTTGTTGGTGAAAAGGTTGGACAAAAATATTTCAATAAAAAAATTAATTTTGGGCGGAACAATTGACAAGATTTTGTTGCTCCAAATATTGAACAAATATGGAACATTAAAAGAAATATGTA
>NW_016160826.1:19742-35972 GCF_001687245.7 Rhagoletis zephyria | reverse complement strand
AAATGGAAAAGAAATTTTCTACCAAAATTTCTTAAATCAGTTTGCAGCACTCAAGAAAAAATGCTCGTATATTCATTTCCTCATGAAAATTGACAGCAAAAGCAAAGCGCTTTTTCAAGCAACAGAAATTATAATAAATATTTCTTATAATTTCCTTGAGAGCTGGATTCTTAGCTTTAAGATACAGTTTGTATTTGAGGTTATTAGCTTTAGGGGGGGTTTTAACCCCAAAACCCACCCCTTGTGTGCGCTAATGACTATATGAGTCAAAGCCGTTTGTGGAATATCAAATTTACGATATTGCAGTTGTGAATTAAAAAAAAAAACAATGTTTAACAAAATGGTAGAAAAATTATGAAATTTCGGCTCTAATCATTTCGATCTTTCTTCGACCTCATTTGTAAAGAAATAAATATTGTACCAGCATGCTTGTAAGTTATATGCTTCGAGTCTGATAGAACAATCACTTGATCGAGCCAGCAAGCTGGTGTCGTATATTTCCCCTATTATACAAAAAGGTTTTAGGTTGGATAAAATATTAGCTTTTTTTCCAGAGTGCATGGTTTTTCTATACAGTTACTTATTGAAAATGTTTGCGTGTATACTTATATATGATTATGTAAGTAAACAATTTTACCTACTATTTTTAGCCACAACGACTTTTTTTTAGTTCTTTTTTAGCACTTTTTTTAAAGGAATTTCGCTACCATTAAAAATGCTTCGCGGCAACACTGCTGGTGACATTTCGCCGGAATTTTGCTGTTGGTTGGTTTTTACTGGAGATTTTAAACGAACGCACCTAATGATAGCAACAAATGACTCGGCAAGAATGTATGCTAGTGAAATTTAATTAAATTTAGTTTAATATAAAACACAATAACTTTCACTTAGCTTCAAATATTTCACACTAAGATGCTCATAAGCACTTTTTATCACTACTTTAACTCAGAATTAGCACAATAAACTTAGCAAAAAGAAAGCCAAAATCAGAGCACAATAAAGTACAACNCGTTCATAGTTTTTCTCTTTTTACTTGTAATACAAACATTTTTAAAATAAATGTATTTTTTTATTGTTCTTCGTATTTTCTGTCTTTTTTTAGTGCCTTATTTTTCTTTTTTTTTGCAATACCTAGTGCCTTTTCCTGCCTTTTTCGCTATTTTGTTTTGCCTTTTTNATAGCAACAAATGACTCGGCAAGAATGTATGCTAGTGAAATTTAATTAAATTTAGTTTAATATAAAACACAATAACTTTCACTTAGCTTCAAATATTTCACACTAAGATGCTCATAAGCACTTTTTATCANCGTTAATAAAACGACAAACAAAATAAATTATAACAATTAAGGAGTAAATAGCTTTAAACAAATGTAGCGAACAGTTTGAGTATCACTGTAATGATGACACTTATTTAATAAACAGCAGTGACAAGAATTACTAGAAGAAGTAAACAAAAAGAGTAGAACAAATGTGCNTAAAGTACAACCTCACAGCTTGTCGTTTGCAAAAAACAATTAGTGTTAAAATAGATCTAAAGTAGTGTTACTAAAAAAAAAAACACCTCTTTGAGGTAAATATTTCGAGAGACGAAAGCTGAACTAGAAACGCAAAATTTATGATATCAATTTCATGACGAAAATTGCGTTTCTAAGGTTGCAAACAGAGTGGAAGCGAAGCCGAAGACGAAGACTAAGCCGAAGACGAATTGCTTGCGTTGCGGGCAAGCTGGCGAGTGTACATANTATAGTTGCGTTCGCGTAGCTGTTAATTGTTCATGCTTAACCACAACTTTCGGGTTTTTGCGTTCGAGTATGCAAAAAGTTTGCAAAGTAGGGGAAATTGAGAGAGCAATATGACATCTCATTTTGAGGGGAAGCTGCTGGTTTCTGCNATATAGGACAACTATTGGAGAATTTCGCCACTTGAATTATGTGTTACGGCAAGATGGACAGACATTTTTCGAATATACAAGAATGCCAATTAATACGTTTGATTACATTTTGCCAAAAATTTAGCCAATTTCTTAAAATCGCGTTTTTTCACAATTGCAAACAGTTAAATAAATTGTAAACAACTCATCACANACCTTTTAAATTTTACACTTTTGAATGTAAACAAATATTATATCAACTGATCGTCTAACTTGCAAGTTTCTGCAAATTTTTTGTTCCCGTACTGTTTTGGATATTTTTGTCTTGTGAGAGAACTGGTGACCAGTGTTGCCGTTTTAGCCCTTTGGTGGCTAGATTGAGATACCACATTCTTTTTTTGGCCACATAAATTTAAAATTGCCCCTAGCCCTTNTGAAAAGAGTACCGCACTGTTTCAGGCTGACCGTTTGCGCAACGTCTTCATCTTCGTCTACGTCTTTGGTTGCACTGTGATCACTTTCATATGTTTACTACTGCACTGTTTTTCGTCTTCGGCTTCGTCTTCGTCTTCGGCTTCGCTTTCACTCTGTTTGCAACCTAAGAGTAGATTGAACTTTGCAANCTGATCTAATTTTTGTGCATTTATTTAAGAGATGAATTTTTAAACTAAGAAAGACTGATATATATACATGTATGTATTATATGTTCCTTATGTTTTTATACATACATACTGTAAAAGTGTTAGGGCTGTTTTTTTAACTTATCTATTAACGATTTAACTACAGTTTAAAATAGNTCTTCGGCTTCGCTTTCACTCTGTTTGCAACCTAAGAGTAGATTGAACTTTGCAACGTTCCGAATGAATAAAACTATTTTGCGTCAGTTTCCAGGGCAGTTAGAAAATTCGTATAATTTTCGTCACGAAATTGATATCATAAATTTTGTGTTTNCACCAGCCAGATTGGGCATTTAAACTTAGTTTAAGCCACGGCCGTGCACTGAAAAACTGGCCCTTAATATGCTTCATTTGTTAAATGGCCCATCAAGTCGATTGACCGTGTATGTTGTTNAGAATAGCAAATAAAAAATCAACAAAAATCCAAACAAAAATCTAACTTCCTTATTCATAAAAATAAAACAGATTTAAAGAGCTCTATAAAGTGAAATTTTCATACAAATTTTCTATTTATAAAGCAGTTAAAGTCTTATTTATTTTTTATGAATTTGGGTGCATATGTTTTATTTTTCTTATATAAATTNAGCGGAAATTTCTTGCACTATATGCAGGGGCGCACCCAGGAATATATTTTAGGGGGGGTTTTATATTTCTGAAGATATATCACCGGAAAATACTGAAAATTTTCTTCAGATAATACGCTCTTTAAAATATATTTATGCAAGTTTTATGTACAGTATGTAATAAATAAATAAACGTTTTAAAATTCATAAACTGCACTGTATTTACATANTTAAAATTCATAAACTGCACTTTATTTACTTAAGATTAACAGAACTCAAACACTTTTAACCGACTTTAAAAAAAGAGGAGGTTATCAATTCGCCGGAATACGTAACTTTGGACCACGTAAACCGATTTCAATAATAATTTTTTTGTAGAAAGATGGTACCTCAAGGTTCNATATGTTTTATTTTTCTTATATAAATTTCTAAAAACGCTATCTAAAAATCTGAATGATTTATTCAAATATTTAACACTGAATTCAATTCCATTGAACCATATAATTTTTCGAATACAGAATAGAGAGACAAAGGATGATCATATTCCTCGTATAAAAAAATACATATATATAAAAATTAAAAACAAAGATTAAATGTGAAAAATTATAAAAACGGAGCAATAACGCTTGCTCGGTTCACCAAATATCCCGCCCACGATATCATAGCATTCACACCGAATGCGTACCTACATAATATATACTCATGTATATGAAAACAAAGAAACCAGCACAAATAAATGAGATTTCTATAAGAATCAGAAAGCGACATATACAGCCTACAAATTATGTGTCGCGTGCAGGGAAGTCCACTCGACAGAAATTCCCCCGATTTGCAGGGAATTTCGGTTTAGGTGACAATCGGGTAATGGACAGATTTTTGCGGATAATTGGGTATATGTTGTGTTGATAACTTAAAGTAACCAAATCACCGAATATGTTAATTTTTAACCATTTGGAGCGACTTTTTTTTAATTTGAATCGAAATATCTCCACAACAAGAGTTTTCCTAGATATAAGCTATATACAAAATTAAAGCCAAGATTTTGGGCTAGACTTGAGGAAACCTAGAACAAAATCGACTAACCAATTTTTGAGAAAATGCTCGAAATCCATATTTTCAGCAACCCAATTTTTAGTTTTCAGGCGATAACGTTATGACATGTTTCTATTTCATAAACGCAAACGACAGCGTTAGATAGCCTGTTTTAAGACCCTTCTACTGATATCCCCATCAATGGAATGAAATGATTAGTCCGACCTCAGTGATAGTTTAAAAAATTGCCTTTTTTCGAATTTCAAGCACCTGCCACGCCCACAAAGGCATACGAATCGAAATATCCTGGAACAAGACTTTCTTATTTTTTTTTTTTACTTTAATCGTAAGGTATTTTTTTTACCTTAATCGTAACGTCAACCGATTTCGATAATTCTTTTTGCATCGGAAAGGTAGTGTCTCAGAGGTGGCCCCATACTAATCTGGTTAAGATCCGATCTGTGGATCATGAGATATATATATATATATATTTTTTTTTTAATATGAGAGTTGAAGTCGGTTTTTTCTTTTTGCTAAAAATTACTTGTTAAGACTCCGGTTAATTGTTTATGAAGCTGGAATATAAGCGAGTCATTGCAGCATGCTGCTGTGGCTGATTTCGTCACTCGCGCGCGCTGCCGTGTGCTGTGATAAACTAGTTGCGTTTTTAGATTTTTCCTTAATACATTTTCTAAGTTAAGAAAAATCACTTATCTGCCATTTTCCGCGGGCAGTCTTTTTACACTATATTATCCAAATTTCTAAGCTTTCAATTGAACACAGAATAATAACGCGATCTCTTCCGGGGATACAACAAATTCCTTAATGTTCACAAAAATTCGTTATTTCGTTGTGCGATTAACCGTTCCATGAAATGCTGCACATTTAGAAAATTTCAAGAAGTTCTTTACGGACATATTACTTTCGTTAGGTTATTTAAGGCGGTAAAAGACCACCAAACCATAATCTTTGCAGATGAATTGGCCAATGGGATCGTAAACTCACGTTGTTGGTGAAAAGGTTGGACAAAAATATTTCAATAAAAAAATTAATTTTGGGCGGAACAATTGACAAGATTTTGTTGCTCCAAATATTGGACAAATATGGAACATTAAAAGAAATATGTAAATAACTTACCGGAATAATTGACAAAAAAAAGACAGTCCCCAGGGCCGGCTTTACTTAAAATGCCGCCCTGTTCCCTGTGAAAAATGCAGCCTTCTTATTTGAACCTACAAAAAATATTAAAAAAAAGTGTATTCTACGACGTGCCTGACAACGCTGCAGCTATATGACGCGCAGTACCGGAGCGCAAAAAACCTTCTTTACAACTGCCAATTATTTCGTTACCATTTTCGGACATATTACTATATACTTCAAAACAAATTAAAATTGACCCATTGGGAAAAAACACAAAAATANGTTATAAATAAAAGTCAAGGTGTCGTGCCATGATACTTCAAAACAAATTAAAATTGACCCATTGGGAAAAAACACAAAAATATTCTTAAAACTCAATAAAACTAAAAATTTTTAAAATAAATATTTTTCTTACTCAAGCTAATATTTTAATATGCACAGAATTCAAAGGTTCCCACTAGCATTACGATTAAGTGAAGTTGTAGCATAATTGGGCAAATAAAATTTTAGGCGGGTACACTTGAGGAATTTTTACCCTTATCCAGTGATATTGTGAAAACATCGCAGTTGATCATTGCCGACAAGAGGTGAATAACATAAGATTTGGGGCGCGTTGCAAACCGTGGTGTTTGCAAAATATAAATTTTTGTGGCAAAGTTTTAGGCACAGTTCATAGCCAATAACCGAATTAATTTGAATTATTATCAAAAATATGTATGGGTAACTTTATATAGCTTTAGATAACTGACTTTTAATAAGCAAACCTGCACTTACCTGAATTTATATTTCGAAATTTGCCGCCTCTCAAAATCTGGCACCCTGTGCCAACGTTCCGAGAGCGCCTAGTGTAAGTCCAAGGCTGACTATCCCGTACAATACAGGACGGATGGTCACTGTTCTAATACCATTTTCATAAATTCTAAGGGAGTAATGCCCCGTTTACATTATTCCATAGCATTCTAGCCCAGGTACTCAAAACCAGGACTACACTGAAATGACGATTGTCTAGCTACTTCATTTAATTAGGAATTGTTGAAGGGAGAACTTCCGTCACAGTCCATTGAAAAAATATCAGTTATTGATGACGTTGATAGGGAAGAAGAGAAATGTGTTCCGCTTATTAATTAATTTATTATAATATTATTATACACTAGAAAATACCCGGCTTACTTCACTGCACCTTAAAAGTATTTTTGAGTTGTTACTTCTTCCCCAAATCTTATGAGAGACTTTAAAATAAATTTCGATTTATGAAGTTTAATTCATACTCTTATAACTCGATTCTACATATCGTGCACTTTCTTTAAAGATGTATTAATGCAGTACTTACCTAACTACTACTTTACTAATAAAACCCCCGACATTAACTTTTATTTAATTAGTCTGTTCCTTTGAACTAAAACTAAAACCTGTGGAACTGTCAAACTACAGTTTTACAGTGAGAGTAAAAAGAGAACAGATGCAGAAGTGTGCGGGAACGGTTTGTTTACATGCCATTGATACAACATTGATTTCGCTGAAAGATCACTAAATAATTTTTAAAATCTTTGCAATTAAGAATACTTGCGTACATATTCAAATACTTCGTTGTCTGCTTCCGTTTCTTAACAAATAAATGATTCTTTGACTTTAACGCGTTCTGTTTATGTTTACAAATGGAACCCTGCTTATCGTTTGAAACTTCACAGAAAGATAAACTTCGGACTATATCCTGTAACTTCTGACTAAGAAGAGTTGCTCAGTAACTCTCGCAAGTTTGGCAGTTGCAGGTTTTTGGTCTATAGAAACGACATCTTGTAAGTTCTGACTAAATCCTGTATACCGGACAATGTATAACGTACAGACATCGGCCTGGCGTGTGTGAATCGGTAACAAAGTTCGCGGCGAGTAAATTTTTGACAACTATGTATGAGGTGAATTAAATTTCAGTAGCTTATGAGGCTAGTGAAATTTTTGACAAATGCCATAGAAAATTTTTACAATCGCAAAGATTGTTGATGTGTGTAATTTTTCGTTAAATAAAAGCTTAAATTGATGAATTGCAATCAACGATGCACAAAGACCGATTTATGCGATCAAAATTATTTTTATGAATATTTCAACTCGAAATGTTTAGAAAAGGCGTGTTTTGACATATGGAATTGTAAATGTTTACAATCAAGTAAATATAAGGGAAGGACGTCCAATTCTTCCATCAAAACAAAGAAAATAAAGTTGCTTAACGTTTGACATCGACAGACTCCATGTTGCCGTGGTTCGATTGTAGGAACAAGCATATTTACGTGTTCGTCTCGGCGAGGAGAAGGCTTATATCTAGGTTGAAACATTAAAAGAGTTGCCACCTGTTAAAAATTCTTGTTCAATTAGTTAAATGAATTGCTGCAATATGGGTATCAATGGAAATAGGATTGAAAAGGCTTTATCTCTAAGCAACATCCCAGGGTTGCCACCGGTCTAAAAAAATCTAATTCAATATTAATTTAGAGAATTAGATAATTCAAATATGTACTATCACAGTATAGGTAAGAAAATGTAATACAATTACATTTGTGTAATAATAACAGTAATATAACAGTCTTTTTTATTCTTAAGAGGATGTTGTAAGTATTAACTTGGAGTAAATTAGCGTCCCACAAATTGATAAATCGGTTACCGAGATATACATTTGTGGTCAAAAGTGAGCGGCGCCACGCCCATTATCCAAAAAATTATAATAATTTTATTTAATGCTAAGAGGTTATTCCAAGAATCGATTTTGGGTGAATTAGCTTCAGTAGTTATTGATTTAGCGCAGTTTTCGTGTTTCTGTAAATTACCGTTATATGGAGAGTGGGCGTTCTTTACGCCCGATTTCAAGGGATTTTTAGCAGATATGTTAGATATAGCCTAAGCAAGGCTCATACTATGTTTGGTACGAATTGGTGAAGCGGATACTGAGATACAGCATTTCATCATAAGTGGGCGGGGCCACTCCCATTTTCCAAAAATTTCATAATAATCCTAATTTCTTCAAAAATTTTCTCCGCATACGAAAAGTATTGTAAAAAAAATTCTTGAAAAACCTCAATTTTTTTGAACCATGCGTTTTATAGAAAATTAAACAAGAATTACGATGGTATAATTTTAAATCCCTAATTTACTGGTCTTCACTATGCAAATCAACTTCAAAAAGTTCAACTGTTAATAGCTAAGTTAGCTTTTGAACAATCTTGACCATCTTATATATAGAAATGTTAAGCCCGTTTCTTTAGTTTTAAAACGACGTTAAGATGAAGTCTCTACGATGGTCGGAACCGGAGATATAACGATTTGAAGGAGTACACGATTAGTCAGAATCACGAAAAATGCAATCTTTTACAGATCATATCTTCACAGAAAAAAATAGAAAAAAAAATCCTCGAACGCACGTTAGCTTATTTCATGTACACAACCCATAAAAAAATTTGAAGCCAATCGAAAGTGTCTCTTAATCACGAAAAAATGCAAACTTTGACAGATCATATCTCCAAAGAAAAAAAACGAGAAAAAAATTCCTCGAACACGTGTTAGCTTATTTCATGTATAGAACCCACAAACAAAAATTTGAAGCGAATCGGAGACATGACATAATTTGTTTTACGAAATCCGTCCGACTTAAAAAAGAGTGGCTCATAAATGTCTTTATTTTATATTAGTTCAAAAAGCTAATTACAAACTGAATAAACTAAAAACTATGGAATTGAAATTCATTCATATTGCAGTCGCAGCCATTTTTTACAAAAATTAAAAAATATGAGATCATCTTTACACGTACATATAAATAGTATTTATACATATACACATATGTGTAGTAAAATTAGTATGCCACAACATACCCTGCAGAAAAAATTATCAATTGATAAAAAATAACCTACTTGTAGTTAGCTTTTTTGCGGGATTTCTATAAAATATATAACTTGTGGTTAGCTACAAAAAGCTAACTTGAAACAAGTGGACAAGTAATGCAGCTCGAGATTGTTTTCTTTAAACGCGTTTCTATTTAAATATCCTGCACTTCGCAAATACTATTTCGAATTGAGTACAAATAAAAGGGAGATCAAAATTTCATATTGTCATTTTGAAGTTATGTCTGACGTAGTTCTAATATGGGATCACCTACAGCAGAATATAGAAACAAATGTGAAATGTTATAAAATAAATAAAGTAAATAAAAAAAGAATAAAAGAAAATAAAAAATATTTAGTTTTTCCTATTGATATTTTATGTCCAAAAGAAGTTAGTTACAAGTTAGTTGCATCAAATGCAGAGGTAACCACCCTTGACTACATCTAATGCCGAGGTAAACCACCCTTGACTATTTCGCGGCCATCGCCATAGAAATATTGTTAGCTTTCGTCAAAGAAAATATACAGATAATAATTGACTTTTAGCTCCTTCCTAATCAACATAAAGTTAGCTTATAGTTAGACACATTTCCTGCAGGGTATGTATGTATACATACTTATGTACATACATATACAAGTCGGACGGATTTAGTAAAAAAATTATGTCATGTCTCTGATTCTCTTCAAATTTTTTTATAGGTTCTATAAATGAATTAAGCTAGCACGTATACGAGGAATTTTCTTTTTTTACAACGCTTTTATCAACTTGCAATGTTGTGGCTCAAAAAACTTTCAGTGTTGTGGGTCCAGAATCTTTCAATGTTGTGGGTCCAGAAACTTTTCGAGACACCATAAAACCTTTGCTTTGCAAAGTTCCTATAAAAAAGCAGAGGGCGACATCTACCTCTACAGTTGAGAGGTAGATGTCGCCCTATGCACTATGTACGCTACAGCGGAAATGGACGAAACGCTATTTCTTAAATCAGCATTTGGCAGAGAGAGCTTTTACTCTGCTCGCGCCTATACAAAATGTATAGAAAGCTTAAAAGAGCTTTGCCCGCGGGCAAGGCGTGCCTATCAGTGCTTTAAATGAAATTAATTGGTGCTCGTATGTATGTGCATTAGCGTGGGCCGAAAATCCGCTTTTTTAGAATTGTGATTGGTAATTGCAAAAATATCGTTCATTATGCTCTAAAAACAATCTGTGTGAAAGATGAAAATTTTTGGTCAATATCTTAGGCTCCCCCAAGTCCAGCAAAGTTCAATGTGCCCCAAAAAATAAAAAATAATAAACACAAATTATTAATACATGTTTTTACTAAAATTGCAAGTATTTTCGAAAGTTTTAATCCTTCACAATTTGGTATATGGACGTCTTTAGTAGAGAATCGAAATAAGCTAAGAATTTTTTTTTTTGCACTTGAACTTTGATAGATTTCGGCGAGCCTAAGATATTNATTGCCCCAAAAAATAAAAAATAATAAACACAAATTATTAATACATGTTTTTACTAAAATTGCAAGTATTTTCATAAGTTTTAATCCTTCACAATTTGGTATATGGACGTCTTTAGTAGAGAATCGAAATAAGCTAAGAATTTTTTTTTTGCACTTGAACTTTGATAGATTTCGGCGAGCCTAAGATATTGACCAAAAATTGTCATCCTTCACACAGATTGGCTTTAGAACATAATGAACCATATTTTTGCTATTACCAATCAAAATTCTAAAAAAGCGGATTTTCGGCCCACGCCAATCTGCATACATATGCATATGCATGTGTGTGCATCAATCTATTACAATCGTTGAATTATTTTAATATCTATTGCAAAATTTTATACAGACAAGACTAAAAAGTAGAAAATAAATAAAATAAAATAAAATTTTTAATATACAACGTTTTTATAAATGGACTAAAAAGTAGAAAATAATAATTCTCAGTCCCATAGAATTTGTTTAGATAACTTTTGATTTTGAAATTTTAGCAAAAGTCATTATAAACAATTTAAGAGATTGAAATGGGACGCATGTAATAGACCAGAGATGATATGAATGGTAATATATGGATGTGTGTGGATATTTGAATAACGACCGCTTAAATCGATCTCAAATTTGTACTTTCCCTGTTGAATTTTTAGGTCTATGTTTGTAGTTTGACTATTGTCAATTAATTCGAATGCTTTGTATTGCATGCGCCCCACGCTTTTCATTTTCAATCTCATAAATTGTTTATAATGACTGTTGCTAAAATTTCAAAATCAAAAGTTATCAAAACGAATTCTATGGGACTGAGAAATATTATTTGCTACTTTTTAGTCCATTTATAAAAGCGTTGTATATTAAAACGGGATTTTTTATATCATTTATTTCTTTTTTTTTGGAGATATGATCTGTCAAAGTTCAAATTTTTTCGTGATTCTGACCATTCATGTACTTCTTAATATCGTATATCTCGGGCTCTACTCATCGTAGAGACTTCGCCTTATCATCGTTTTGTAGATAAAAAAACGGGCTTTCTATACGATGGTTATGATTGTCCTAAAGTTAACTTAGCTATTAACAGCTGAACTTTTTTAAGTTGATTTGGCGTTTGAAATTACACCATCGTAATCCTCGTTTAATTCTCTATAAAAACATGTTCCAAAAAATGGGAGTTTTTCAAGAACTATTTTTAAAATATTTTTTTTTATGACGAGGTGGTTTATTTTGTGGGAGTCAACAATGAAGTCTCTACGACGAACAGAACCAGAGATATAATAATTTGAAGACGTACATGAATATTTAGTCAGAGTCACGGAAAAATCCAAAATTTGACAGATCATATATCCGAAGAAAAAAGGAAAAATGTGCAGCCAATCGAAATTCTTTCTCTCTTCTTCTTTATTGGCGCTGTAACCGCCTAAGCGATTTTGGCCGAGTCCAAAACAGCACGCCAGTCATTTCTCTTCTGTGCTACCTGACGCCAGTTGGAAATGTCAAGTGAAACCACCTTCCTTCTCCACCTGGTCTTTCCAACGCAGAGGAGACCTTCCTCTTCCTCTGTTACCAGCATCGCGGTCCGCGTTGAATATTTTCAGAGCAGGAGCGTTTCTGTCCATTCGAACGACATGGCCAAGCCAGCGGAGCCGCTGAATTTTAATTCGCTGCACTATGTCTATATCGTTGTAAAGCTCATACAGCTCATCGTTAAATCGTCTGCGATATTCGCCATCACCAACGCGTAAAGGTCCGTAAATCTTTCGCAGAATCTTTCTCTCGAAAACTCCAAGAGCCGCCTCATCAGATGCTTTCATTGTCCATGCTTCCGCGCCATACACCAGAACAGGCATGATGAGTGACTTATAGCGTGTGATCTTTGTACGACGAGAGAGGACTTTACTTCTCAATTGCCTACTCAGCCCAAAGTAGCACTTGTTGGCAAGAGTGATTCTCCGTTGGATTTCAAGGCTGACATTATTATTGGTGTTAATGCTGGTTCCCAAATAAACGAAGTCGTCTACTTTTTCAAACTTGTAACTGTCAACAGTGACGTGGGTGCCAAGACGCGTATGCTCTGATGGTTTGTGTGATGACAGGATATACTTCGTTTTGTCCTCGTTCACCACCAGACCCATTCGCTTTGCTTCTCTATCCAATCCCGAGAAGGCAGAACAGACGTAGCCCTTGTTTTTACCGATAATATCGATGTCGTCGGAATACGCCAGCAATTGTACACTCTTGTAAGATATTGTGCCTGAGCGGTTCAGTTCTGCGGCTCTTATTATCTTCTCCAACATAAGATTAAAGAAATCACACGAAAGGGGGTCCCCTTGTCTGAAACCTCGTTTGGTATCAAACGGCTCGGAGAGGTCCTTCCCTATTCTGACGGAGCTGGTGGTATTGCTCAACGTCATTTTACACAGCCGTATTGGTTTCGCGGGGATACGGGGTGTGTGTCGATACTATTCTCGCGGGTCTTTTCCAAGATTTAGCGTATTGTGAATACCTGAGCTAAGGTGGATTTTCCAGGCCTAAAGCCACACTGATAAGGTCCAATCAGCTCGTTGATGGTGGACGTCAGTCTTTCGCATAATACACTCGATAAGACCTTATAACCTATGCCTACAAGGCGGGGTCGCCTTTCTTGTGGATTGGGCAGAGCACACTTAAATTCCAGTCGTTGGGCATGCGTTCATCTGACCATATTCTGCATACGAGCTAATGCATGCACCTCATCAGCTCCTCGCCGCCGTAATTGAATAGCTCTGCTAGCAGGCCGTCAGCTCCAGCAGCTTGTCAGGCGGTGGGACGGATACTCAATCATCATCGACTGGGGACTCGGGTTCGTCTTCTTGACTACTTTCAGCGATGCTGCCATTCAGTAGGTTGTAAAAGTATTCCCTCCACAATTTAAGTATATTCTGGACATCGGTCACTAGGTCGCCATTGTTGTTCTTACAGGAGTTCGCCCCGGTCTTGAAACCTTCCATAAGTCGCCTAACCCTCTGGTAGAATTTTCGGGCTTTCTACCTGTCGGCCAGCATCTCAAGCTCTTCGCCCTCACGCATTTCGGCCTCTCTCTTCCCTATAACGGTCCCACATGGCTAACGGTGCGCCCGATCGCAGCATGGCCCTGTGGGCGGCATCTTTTTTCTCTGCGGCTTCTTGACGTTCCTCATCGTACCAGTTATTCTTTCGGGCTCGCTGAAATCCAACTACTTCTTCGGCGGCGGTACTTAATGATCGGGAAATGTGGTTCCACTGCTCGCGTATGTCGGATTGTTGAAGAGTGCTGTCAGAGAGCAGGTGTGTGAGTCAAGTGGCGAATAAATTGGCCGTCTGTTGTGATTGCAGCTTTTCGACGTTAAGCTTTCCTTGCATTGTTGGGCGCACATTTTTTGCTGCACAGAGGCGGGTGCGTATCTTGGCTACAACAAGATAGTGGTCCGAGTCGATGTTTGGCCCTCGGAGTGTACTAAGTGTAACGAGTGTCTAAAACGCTTGAAGCATGCCTGCCGTCTTTCACAACATGATCGATTTGGTTTCTCGTTTTTCAATCTGGAGACAGCCATGTAGCTTGGTGGATGTTGTTATGCTGGAATCTAGTACTACATATTACCATGTTTCGGGCCAAGGCGAAGTCGATCAGCCTCAGTCCATTATCGGACGTTTCGTCGTGGAGGCTGCATTTTCCGACAGTGGCGCCAAAGATCCCTTCCTTGCCCACCTTGGCATTAAAATCGCCAAGCACGATTTTGACATCGTGTGGGGGGCAGCGCTCATATGTACGTTCCAAGCGCTCATAGAAGAGATCCTTGGACGCCTCATCCTTCTCTTCCGTCGGGGCATGGGCGCAGATGAGCGAGATGTTGAAGAATCTATCTTTGATGCAGATTGTGGCTAGGCGTTCGACCTCCGGGGTGAACGCCAGTACTCGGCGACGGAGTCTCTCTCCTACCACGAATCCAACACCGAATTTGCGCTCCTTTACGTGGCAACTGTAGCAGACTTCGCAAGGCTTCACGCTTACTTTTCCTTGCCCCGTCCATCGCATTTCTTGAATGGCGGTGATGCCAGCCTTTGTCTTCCCGAGGACATCAACCAGCCGGGCAGAGGCACCTTCCCCATTAAGGGTCCGGATATTCCAGGTGCATACCCTTAAATCATAGCCAATCGAAATAGTGACACCAAATTTGGTGTCCGAAATGAAAAAGAATGCCTCATATATATGTTATATATATTATAACATAGAATCTATATATATAATACGCGAAGACATTTTTTGTGCAGCATAAAAGATCTGCACCGTTGCTTAGATTTTCAAAAATGAGGTGTCAAATTAAAGGGCTTGACCTGTAGATATGCAATAAGGTTTTACTTTTTCGAAAAGAGTTGCCACCTCTTAAATAATTAAACTCAAGTTATTTAGCAATCAATGCCCTTAAATCTGCGCCTTTCATTCGATTTGCAAAAGTGAGGTATCAAATTCAAGGGCTTAGGGTGTTGAGCAGGGTTGTTGCGAATATTCGCTTTCGCATTCGCAACTGCGGAGCTTCCGCATTAATTTTGACGNTTTCTACCTGTCGGCCAGCATCTCAAGCTCTTCGCCCTCACGCATTTCGGCCTCTCTCTTCCCTATAACGGTCCCACATGGCTAACGGTGCGCCCGATCGCAGCATGGCCCTGTGGGCGGCATCTTTTTTCTCTGCGGCTTCTTGACGTTCCTCATCGTACCAGTTATTCTTTCGGGCTCGCTGAAATCCAACTACTTNGTTCGCATTCGCAATAATCAATGCGGATCTTTTGCGAATGCGAACATTGGAGGGACCGAAAATAACAGTTATTTTTTATACCCGAGCGCACTTGTGCACAAGGGTATATTAATTTTGTTCACATAACGGTTGTTTGTAACAGCCAAAACAAATCGAGATAGATATAGACAAATGTATACATAAATGATCAGGATGAAAAAAGAAATCGATTAAGCCATGTCTGTCTGTCCGTCCGTCTGTCCGTCTGTCCGTCCGTCCGTGTACACGATAACCGAGCAAAAATTGAGATATCTCAACTAAATTTGGTATGTAGGTTTCCCTTAATCCAAGGTAGGTTGGTATTGAAAATGGGCGAAATCGGACTTTAACCACGCCCACTTCCCATATAACGGTAATTTCCGATACTGCGAAAACTGCGATATTTTAGTAACTACTGAAGATAATTCACTAAAATTTGATATATACAATAATTTTTAAACAAAAAATAAGAATATTATAAATTTTTGGAANAGTGTACTAAGTGTAACGAGTGTCTAAAACGCTTGAAGCATGCCTGCCGTCTTTCACAACATGATCGATTTGGTTTCTCGTTTTTCAATCTGGAGACAGCCATGTAGCTTGGTGGATGTTGTTATGCTGGAATCTAGTACTACATATTACCATGTTTCGGGCCAAGGCGAAGTCGATCAGCCTCAGTCCATTATCGGACGTTTCGTCGTGGAGGCTGCATTTTCCGACAGTGGCGCCAAAGATCCCTTCCTTGCCCACCTTGGCATTAAAATCGCCAAGCACGATTTTGACATCGTGTCGGGGGCAGCGCTCATATGTACGTTC
>NW_016160826.1:0-16898 GCF_001687245.7 Rhagoletis zephyria | reverse complement strand
CGTAGCTACATAACCTCAAAAATGGGCAAAAACAGCGTTTTTTGCACTTTTAGGTTAGGATATCTCAAAGTCCTGACGTGATAGAGCAATTTAAACCCCGGATTCGGATTCTACGCAAAAAATTACTTCGAAAATGACCCTATACTTTCCTAGAACAAAACGTTGTTGACCTGTGTAATTAATTACTTTAACAAAAAAATTAATTAATTAATTTTAATTACATAATTATTTTGTTATTTTTGATTGTTTTCAATTGTTTTTGAAATTTTTTAATTACATGATTAATATGTATATGTAATTATTTGATTGTTTTCAATTGCTTTTAATTATTTTTGATTTTTTTAATTGCATGATTAATATAATTATTTGATTATTTTGAATTATTTTTGATTTTTTAATTATGCGATTAAATAGTTATTTGATTATTATTATTTTTTTCAACTTGTGAATACATAATATGTATATTATATTGTACAGTGCTCGGGAATGTAATTTCTATGGTTAATGCTGTAGTGTGAACGTTATATAAGAAATTAGCAAATTAAAAGTTCTTGTTAAACACCGCACAGTGTAGATATTGACAAATCGTAATATCTCGAAAACAAAAACATCTAGCGAAATAAATTTAACAGCATTTTAAAGCCTTTGAGATAGAAAATAATAAATAAATAATTTCGTTGGATAAAATAAAAAGTTGCCTTCACCTTTCAAATCGCCTTCAAATTAGGGGTTCTCAGTTGTTTTCATTTTTTACCTGAAAACAGTTTCAGGTGAACTTTCTAAAAAGTTTTAAACAGATATTTTTGGTGTTCTTGCATCAAGTAATCCTCTTCAATGGTAGCAGGAACCGAAAAAGGCATTTTGTATATTGTTTTAAGTTCATTATATGCTGTTTTTAAGTCAAAAGAAAGACAAAAAATCTAAAATTTTAATATACATACTACGGTGGGTCAAAAAAATCAAGTATTTGTTTTTTGGTTCCGACACACGAAAACTAGTTCCTAGGTACCTCTAGAAAGTACATACCAAATCTGAGCTCTTAAAATTAACGGGGAGATTATGCTCCTCATAGTTTTCCATTTTCAATTCAGTCTCATATAAAAATGGTCATATCTTATCACCAATAGATCGTTGAACCAGTTGTATCGTCAATATTTATAGGAAATTGAACTCTCTACAAAAATGGTCTCATATACTCTTTTCGTTAATCTAACCATTTAAAAGATATTCAAGGTCAAAGATTGAAGTATTTTAAGGAAAATTACATTTTTGTTTTGAATTTTGTAACTTACTAAAAAATAATTATTTTCAAATGAGTTTCAATTATTTCTATAGGAAATTAAATGCTCCACAAAAAAGGTCTCATGTAGTTAATCGATTACTCTAACCATTAATAAGATATTCGCAGTAGAATCCCAATGCCTGATTTTAATAGTTTTTTATTTAATATTTTCAATTTATCCATTCCATTTATGAATTTTGAAAATACTTATGAGAATTTGAGTTTATCAATTTTTATCAATTCAATTTTCAATCAAATCAATTTTTATAACTTAAACTAAAGGAAAAAATATATTTTTGTATCAATACTGTTTTGAATTATAAAATTTCATATGGCGAAATATAATTTTTTTTCTGCTGATATGTTTGATGATATTCCTTAAATAAAAAACTTCTTTTTCTGAAATAGATCATAAATTATCTCAAAATTCATTAATTAAATGGATAAATTGGAGATATTTATTAAAAAACTATTAAAATCAGTAGGCATTGGAGTTCTACTGTGAATATCTTCTAAACGGTTAGATTAATCGATTAACTGCATGAGACCTTTTTTGTAGAGAATTTAATTCCCTATAGAAATAATTGAAACTCATTTGACAATAATTATTTTTTAGTAAGTTACAAAATTCAAAACAAAAAAGTTATTTTTCTTAAAATACTTAAATTTTTGACCTTGAATATCTTTTAAATGGTTAGATTAATGAAAAGAGTAGAGCATTCAATTTCCTATAAATATTGACGATGCAACTGGTTTAACGATCTATTGGTGATAAGATATGACCACTAGCGCACACAAGGGGTGAGTTTTGGGGTTCAAACCAAAATTTTTTTTCTTGAGAGCTGCAAACTGATTTAAGAAATTTTGGTAGAAGAAAATTTCTTTTCCATTTCTCGTCCGTCGTTTTATATGAATTTTTCGTTTTTCTGGAGTTAATTTTTTCGGTATTTGGAATATTAAAAAAATTTAGCAATCGTGAAAAATCACCATCTCTATCGAAAACCAGAAATCGAAAAAATGGACATAGAAGTGCAAAAATTCATGGAATCAATAAATTTATTTTTACTGACTCTTTTTTAAAATTTTTTATTAGGTACTTTTGAAAGTTGAGCGCATCTTGAGTTTATAGAACTTTTTATTAAGCAAGTAGTTTTTAAGGAAAGAACACAACCGACTTCAATTCTCATATTCAAATTTAGCGGTACCGTTAATTTCTTCATGATCCAATCATCGGCCCTCTAAAACAAATTACGGGACGAACCTTTAGGTACTATCTTTCTAATAAAAAAAGGATTATAGAAAACGGTTCACGTGGTCCAAAGTTATGTATTCCGGCGAGATGATAACCTCCCTTTTTTTGAAGTCGGTTAAAAGCGTTTGAGTTCTGTTAATCTGTAAATAAAGTGCAGTTTATGAATTTTAAAACGTTTATTAATTTATTACATACTGTACATAAAACTTGCATAAATGTATTTTAAAGAGGGTATTATCTGAAGCATATTTTCAGTATTTTCCGGTGATATATCTTCAGAAATATAAAACACCCCCTAAAATATATTCCTGGGTGCGCCCCTGGATATGACCAATTTTATATTAGACTAAATTGAAAATGGAAAACTATGATGAGCATAATCTTAGCGTTAATATTAAGAGCTCAGATTTGGTAAGTACTTTCTAGAGGTACCTAGGAACTAGTTTTCGTGTGTCGGATCCAAAAAGCAAATACTTGTTTTTTTTTTGACTCACCCTAATACATATATATATATATCTATATGGAAGATCTGCTTCAATGTGTCCTCTACAAAATTCTTTCTAGATGTATTAATGAATAGCAAAGACAGTTGACATTGAAAATGCTTATGAGAAATCATTTCTTACTTGTAAACTACAGTACAAGTATTTACTCGTACAGTGAATTTGATTTCAGTTATTTAATACTAACTTATAAAAATTTGTTTGCCAAACACAGCTTCATCTGTTTGAAAAAATAATTAAAAATAATCATATAATTAGAAATAATAAAATAATTGAAGATAATTAAAAATTAAAAACAATCAAATAATTAAAAATAATCAAATAATTAAAAAAACAAATTGATTAATTTTGATTATTTGATTATTTCTAATTTTTTAATGGCAATTAATCATGATTATTTTGGTAACTATAATTAATATTTAATTACTAATGGCTGGGTTATGTAAGAAAATTAAAATAATCATAAAAATTAATAAATGCAAAAAAATTAATGATTACTAATCGTTATGGAAACTTAATAGCTCTGTTTAAAATATGCTAATTTAAAAAGAATTGGTTCAGTGGTCCTCCGGGGTTTTCGGACATGGCGGCAACCCACTGTTTCTTCAATTTGTTTTACATTTTGAACATGTTTTGCAAGCTCTAGATCATTTCTACATTTTTTCTTCAAATATTTCTCGTATTCCAGCTGATTTTGGGTTTGGTTTTTCGCATCGGGTTTTATTATATTCGTAAATTTTTTAATAAAATTAATTGGTTCATAATTGTGTGTTGTTTATTAATAGCATTGAGGATTTGGCAATAATAACCTCTTTCATCTATTGGAAACAACGCTTACGGCGCAATGTTTATTGTAACAACATTCATATCTCACTCACGATGCAAGAACAACATTTTTTTCTTTGTATCGACATTTATACCCCTGCGGGGGAGTGACTACAGGACTGCTGAATCCGTAGGTACCTAATAAACACCGCCAATTACCGACCGACTACTTGCAGTGTATTTCATCGATTACTTTTACAAGGCAATGTCCTAGGCGGTAGTCACCATCGGCTCTCTCTGCACTACCGGGAGTTACTAAAGTAGTCACTTGCGTGATTTATGCGCGCCCTCTGTCGTAGTTTTTCGCTATTCTTCTTACGACTGGTTCGACTCTGCGCTACCATGTGCACTACCACGGGTTAATAGAGTAGCTACTTACCTAGGAGTCAGTGCAGTAGCGGTTCAAAAGTAGCGATTGACTCCAGCAGTACTGGAGGGTACGTTAAGCATTGTTGACGCACCAGTATGCGAAATAGTGTCGATTGATGTTATTTCCGTTGATCTTGTTACCTGTCAGCAAACTTATTACAAAAAACAAAAATTCAACAATTTTATTGAAAGGGCTTGTGTCAAAGTCGAAAGTGTTGTTAATTAATATAACAAAAACTCAATCACATCTTAATAAGCTGGCGTAGTTGTGCGAAAAAGAAGCACACCTTAAATTGGAGCAAAATAACGCTTACATTTAATTAAATTTTTTTATTAAAATAGTATATTCAAAAGCAACTGCATACATACATATGTATGTAATAACCCAGCCAGCAAAAAAACGTAAATTTTGCCGACAGTGCAGTTTAGTTTAATTTTCCGCATCCGAAAACGCATAGAAAAAACACCTACAGTTATCATCAATTTTCGTATCCGGAAAACGTTCGAAAAAGATGATGTCATTTGAAAGCAATAATTGTATTTTATTCGCTTAAGCTAAACATTTGAAAGCATGCATGCGTAGTCGGCAGTGGCTGATCGTGCAGAGGAGTGTGCCGCTATTTGTAGCTTTTCTAAAAGGTGCCGGGTTCGAATTCCCCCAGGTGCTTCCTAATTTTATTTTATTTCTTTTGAACCATGAAAAAGTATCTGTGAATTGCAGAAGGAAAGCGTATTTAACGAAAAATTCAATCAGACAAATTTCAGAAAAAACAGCCGAAAACGTATCCGTTTCACAAACAATTTTCGGTAGTTGTCTGTACATACGTTTTTTCCGCACACTTTAGTGGGAAAACGGAACGTCAAAGTATCCAGAAATGGAATCAGTAAATGGACAAAAATCCGCACTTCATCCACATTTTGGTCCTTCAGTTTTCGGATTTTTTGCTGGCTGGGAATACGCAGTAAAATTTAGAGATAGTCTGGCAAAGCGCTGTTTCCGAACTACATATTTCATAACTATCTCTGAACTAGTACGAAACGGCTGCAGAGCGAGACAGTTGACAGACACTTCTCGTACAATACGAAAGTAGCTCAGCGAGAAGACCTTCGACTCCAGCATCGTTGGTCGCGAGTTCAAATCGCGGTGGAGGCAGTTGTGAGTTTTCAGATTTAATGAATTTAAATTGTAGCGTACCGCTTTCAAAATTTTTTTTATAAGATATGTAACAAACATGGAACCTGTAAAAGAAAAGAAAAATAGGAATAAAATTATAGTTTAAAAAACTAAAACCTCCCTATTATAATTGCCATTCGTACTGTCATCAGGTATGTAACTTGAGAATAGAAATCGCTGCATCTTTTAGGCGCATCAATAATACATAGTGACATCGCGAGCTAATAAATGGAAGGTAAAAACAAGTAAGAAAGTCTAAGTTCGGGCGGAGCCGAACATTAAATACCCGGCGCAAGTATTAATTATATGTTTTTTCACCTTTCCGAAACCTTCCGCTAGATGGTAAGCCGGGGTGTATCAATTTTGAGTAAATTAGCGTCCTTCAATTTCGAAATATTGAAGTTTCAAGCATTTCTGAAATTTACCGTTATATGAGAAGCGGCCGTTATTTTAGTCCGATTTCAATAATTTTCAACGTTTTGCTTATATGTGGCAAGCACAATAACCACACCGAGTTTGGTACAAATTGGTAGAACGGTTACCGATATACTTATATGTGATCATAAGTGGGCGGTGCCACGCCCATTTTCCAAAATTTTACCATAAACGTATTTCTTGGTAAAGAATTGTTGCAAGCATCAATTTTGAATAAATTAGCTTCAATATTTACTGATTTATCGAAGATTTTGTATTTCTCTAAATTACCGTTATATGGGATGTGGGCGTGGTTATTGTCCGATTTTAAAAAGTTTCGGCGGTTTTTTATGCTGTACCAAGGCCAACAACTGTGCCAAGTTTGGAAGAAATTGGTGCAGCGGTTACCAAGATATACACATGTAACCATAAGTGGGCGTGGCTACGCCCATTTTCCAAAAATTTATAATATTCTTATTTTTCGTCTAAAAATTATTGTAAATATCAATTTTGAGTGAATTATCTTCAGTAGTTACTAAAATATCGCAGTTTTCGTATTTCTGGAAATTACCGTTATATGGGAAGTGGGCGTGGTTAAAGTCCGATTTCGCCCATTTTCAATACCAACCTACCTTGGATTAAGGGAAACCTACATACCAAATTTCGTTGAGATATCTCAATTTTTGCTCGAGTTATCGTGTACACGGACAGACGGACAGACGGACAGACGGACAGACGGACGGACAGACAGACATGGCTTAATCGATTTCTTTTTTCATCCTGATCATTTATGTATACATTTGTCTATATCTATCTCGATTCGTTTTGGCTGTTACAAACAACCGTTATGTGAACAAAATTAATATACCCTTGTGCACAAGTGCGCTCGGGTATAAATATACAAAAATGGAGTCTTAAAAACGTTTTCTTATAAAAAAAATCTGTCCGAAACGGAACCGTTTAAAAACGGGTTGCTAAGTATTGCAATTGCCACCAATAACATCGTCGTGTAAACCTGGACAGTTCAATGCATTGCTTGGGTATTGAGCTAGAACTAGTACTGTCGGCAAAATGTCTAGTTCTACGCTAGTTCTGAGCTAGTCAGATTTTCTGCAGGAAAGGCACTAAGAACAACAAAAATGAATATGATCACGCAAGTGGGCTTGTAAAATAGCAACGCACGCACACATGTGCGCACACATTTGATTAAATAAAAATGAGTATATGTTAAGAGCAGGGTATGGTCTTAATTGCTTAAGTCGTTCGGGTAAGCAAAGAAAAACATGAGAAAATGCAAATAATGCTTGCGTACGGATGTAAATAAAAAATACTAATTGAAGGAGTGCCTGAGTGCGGCACTGGAATATCTCAGGAGACATCATAAACTAGCCGCACATGACAATGACAATAGTGTAAACAGCGTAAAGAATGGCCAAAGATAATAAGGACTATGAATTGTTTTAATTAAAGTAGTTTAACTCTGACCAAAGGACATGTGTGTCTTGTTTGCCCATGCAGCGGGACGGCGCATAGTGTTTAGCTGACTTCACGAAAGAAAGACTTAGTACATATACGGAGAAATAACAATGATATTTATGTAAGTATGCCCGTATTTGAATGTACATTTGAGCATTTCCATAGACTACGAACGCGCCAAAAGGTCATTTGAAGAAAATACATAGAGAAAAGTTCAAAACTCTTATTGTTTCCTTCTAAGAGCCTGATTCTGTACACTTCATAAATTCAACATTTTTATAATTTGTAAATTTTTTATTATTTTTCAAGAATTCGGATTCTAGCACAGAAATTTTAAGCTCTTTTTACCCGACTTCACAAAAACGAGAAGGTTATCAATTCGTCGGAATATTTTTATTTTCTTTTTATATATGTTACCGCATAACTTTGGACCACGTCAACCGATTTGTATAATTCTTTTTTTTAAAGGTGGTCCCATACTAACTTGGTTTAAATCCGATCAATGGGTCATGAAGAAATTAACGATAATCTTAAATTTTCATATGAGAACTGAAAAAATTTTAAAATTACTTGTTTGCTTAAACATAACACAAACAGCAATAACGCAGAATTTGCTTTATTTCACTTTTAAATGAGAAATGATACCAAACTCTAAGTTTTGCTTTCTTTCCAACAAAGGTTTGAAATAAAAAAAATTATGCCTTATTTCCCATTGCTTATTTATACTATTAAAAAAAAAAACATTTTACTGACAGAAGGAAAAAGAACTTTATTCCAAAATACAATTAAACTAATTCTTTGTTCTCGAAAATATCAAATATCTTTAATTTATTCTTGAATTTACGGGGAATTCACGAAGATTTCTTGAATTTAAGGGGTTTTTAGCTACACAAATTAGCAGTAAAAATTAAAACTACACATAATACTGTTACTGTTATTGGTAAAATATTCATACCAATCTTTAAGGTTAAACAAAACAAATTTTGGCCCCTTTAATAAAAGAATTAACGTATTGTATAAAATACATATGTAAACAAGTAAGAAAGTCTAAGTTCGGGCGGAGCCGAACATTAAACATAGTTTTGAAAAATGCATTAAATTTTTTAATTCATAGCATTTTAATGTAAATGAAAAAGATGAATGAATTAATTTTTGATATTTAATGTAAATGAAAATTTCAATGCATTAATTCCAAAGAAGTAATGCTAATAATTTTTTTTATATTAACATTAAAATGTTTAAATGAATGCTATTGCAACAAGCATTGAAAACCCATTAACTAATTTTATTTTGAAGTAAAAAATCGTTGGGTAGAATTTTAATATAAAAAAAGATAGGGACGGACGTCAAGGCTAGTTTTCACTATGTCAAGTTCAATGGCATTTGTCGTTAAATAGGTAAAATCACATTGTCAAATGGAACTAAAAAACGGTTTATTGATTGATTTAGATCAGAGTAGGTACTCAGTCGTGTACATGTGCTGCTAAACTGGCTATCTGTCCGTTTTTGGCTACATAAAAATCTACAAAAGTACTCTGCGTTGCATGCACATTTTTCTACAATTACACGTAATATAATGAACATAGTTGCCAACTTGGTGCTTTAAGCACTAGATTTAGTGCTTTTTGAAAATTAAAACGCCAAAAAAAATTATTTAGTGCCTAGTGCCTTTTTAGTGCTTTTTTTCTGAACTAAAATTACTTCGAGATAGTTAAAACCTGAAATAATTTGGAATATTTAAGGCTGTGGCAGCACTGAATTTACAAGAATCTACAAATTTAAATGGACTAAAATACAACCATGATTGATAAAAAGCTGAAGTTGCAAACCCACCTTGTTAAATTCTATTCGCGTTGAAAATGCTAGTACGCAAGTAAGTTAAGTACTTGTTCTTTTCTTTTGTAATTATTTGTACAAATTTTATTTTTTTTTACCACACATCGTTTCTTGGTGCTGAATCCATATCTGGCCTCACAATAGCTATAGCACTAGAATTTTGAGATATCCTAACCTCAAAGTGCCAAAAACACGGTTTTTAGCGATATTTGAGGTTATATAATGAAAACATCAAATTATTTGCTCATTTCTAATTAGGGCATCATTTTCGTTTGATGCGATTCGATTTTTCTTTCTCGAGATATACCAGTTTTAATGTGCAGTATTTCGGTATTATGTTATGAAAAAAGCATCCCTTGATTCAAAAAAATTTGGTGCTTTTAGTGTGGTAAAACGCTTTTTTTCCAAGTTTTTGGTGCTTTTTGAAAATCAAAAGATGACAACACTGATAATGAAGCTGAAAAAACTATTAGTAATTATTCCAAGCCCTTCCAAAAGAGGTTATTTATATTTTACTAAAAAAAAAATTTAATGGTTTTTAATAATGCAAACGAGCAAAAGTATTAAACATTTTAGTGCATTATAATTTTTTCATTAGCATAGCTTGAATAATTTAATGAAAAAAAAATTCATTAGCATTACATTTTGCAGAATTAATGTATTGAAATATTCATTTGCATTAAATTTCATAAATTAATGCATTAATGTTTTACATTAACATTATTACTTTAAATACCATTAATGCATTAAAAAATTAATGCATTTTTCACAACTCTGACGCAAATATAAAATAAATAAATATATGTTTTTCACCTTTTCCGAAAGCTAACATGGTAAACAGCGATGGTTTTACCCATAACATCTTCGATAGAACGTTCAGTTAGAAATAATGAGATAAAGATAGTCATATGTTGGCCTTGGTGCAATATACCAATTGGCTGAAAATTTTAAAAATCGGTATGGGTATTAAGCTTGCCACATAAAAGCAAAACGTTGAAAATTTTTATAATCGGAATAAAATTGAGGCCGCTTTTCATATAATGGTAAATTTCAGAAATGCTTGAAACTTCAATATTTCGAAATTTAAGCGCAGCATTGTTTTTCGAAGTCAACTCTATGAAGGAAAACAAAGTGGAAAGGAATTAAAAAACACTCATGAACACATATTTTGAAAAAAAAATTATGAGTAAGAGCGCGCTATGGAAATGAATTCACAAAGGTATAGCGGTCGAAATTTCAGACTTTGGTATCGATACTGAGTACTCATTCTGGCATCGAGCTCATGGTATCGATACTTTAAAAATATCAGGGAAAAGGCATCGATACTACTCAGTATCGGACTCATTGAAATACGTTGTTTGGGATACTAAAATTATTTTATTCTTCAATCGTTTATCTAGTTATTTCCTATCAAAACAATATAAATTTAAAATATTTCATTTTTATTTCATTGCAGAATTTACTTTCACGTTAGAAGTAATTTTAACGTTAAGTGTACATACATACATACATATATGTATATACATATATATTTCACGAACTTAAAATTTTATTAAGAATTTTTGTAAACTTTTTGGGTATGCATTTTGGTAGCATATTCAATTTTAGTATAATAATGTGCAAGTTTGACTTAAAAGTCAACGGTAGTAGGCTGCACGTAAAGTTGAATAGGTTACAAAACTGCATACCCAAAAGGTTTCTAAAAATTCTGCACTTTCGTGAAATTTGCGTAAAGTTTTATGGCCTTATTCATAAAAAATAAAAAAGGTTTATAACTGAAAAATGTAAGAAAATGTAATTTTATTAAGCTCTTTAGACCTACTTTATTTTTTATGAATAAGGCCATTAAACTTTAACTTATTTGGTTTATGTTATGCAACAGACTACACGAAATTTCAGTTTATTTTAAGTGATTGACAAAATTTTATGATAGTAATCCATATAAGCAAAGAAAATTAGGTTGCCAATGGCAGAAAAAATTTAAAAAGTGTGTTTTTTAAAAAGTTTCGATACTACAGTACTTTGCAAAGTTTCGAGTAAAATCACCAAATAAGGTATCGAGTATTAAGTACTAATTTACTACAGATGTATGCGGAGCTGTGGTGCATAGTAACCATGGACGCATCTATGTATGTATTTCAGCTTCTGGTTGAGTTGTTGAGCCACAAGCCATAACTCCTCTTATACCTGAAGAACTGATTCTCAATCCAGTTAATGCAATAACAGCTTCTTCCAAGTCATTGAAAATATGCATTTCGTTAGGTGCACCACCGGTTGCGCTTGCTTCTGCCTTCGACCGCGCTTAAGGATTATATCCCTTACTAGGTAGAATTATCCTTTTTGTGTTGCCGGAGAAGAGGGAAGGAAGCCCCTCTACTATTAGATAAAATATATACAAAATTTTTTGTGCATATAACTCCGGCTACGCCATCCACAGTATGTTTGAGCAGATCCCACAATTTACAAAAAAGTGCATAGCTAAAACCGAATCTATTAATCGTTTGCTACAAACGGCGAGCGGCTCATAAGTGATATTGTACTCAAAGCGTAAACATGGAAAGGAAGACGCGGATGATGCAATTGAAATACTTATGACTTAGGGTTTTTTATGTATGTGTTACTTAAATTTATTTATATTTTACTAATATGTATGTACGTATGTACATACATATACATATAGTAATTTAGCCTCATTTATCAAAAATTCAATTAACTCACATGGCTTGGATGCATTTATCCGCGATGTGCACACTAGGGTTGTCGGAAAAACATCGATGCATCGAAAATATCGATGTTTCGCTTCGATGCATCGAAAATTTTCCACTCGATGTATAAATAGTCGATGTATCGATGTTTTTTGAAAACTGACATCTACGGTACATTGAACCGTCATCCCAGTTTTTCAATTGTTCAAAAAAAAAGAAGTGACTTTGGCCAAAAAATTTAAATGGCTGCAAGAAGTTCCGCTAGCAACAAAAGTAGCTCAGTTGCAGTAATTTATTTCAAATTTTCTAAAATTTTTCTAATAACATATTTTGTTGTGAGACATTATCTGAAAAATCCTATGCAAATCGATGCATCGATGTACGCCCTTCGATGCATCGAAAAATATCGATGAACATTTCGATGCATCGAATCAAAGAAAAACATCGATGTATTTTTGCCACTGACATCCCTAGTGCACACTGCAAGCATCAACACAAAGTGAGGTTGTTGTTTTTGTTTCCAATGCGATGCTCGCAAACCACGCTACAAACGACGAGCATGCTCGCTGAAAATCAAAAATTTTTGATTTTTGGCGCGTATGCTCGCAAACCGCCCTACAAACGACGAACATGACCCGCAAGCCGCGCATGTGCGCGGATATGCTCGTCGTGTGTAGCTACTGTTAATAAGCTAGTGCTCAGAACTTTAAAACCTTTGCCTTAAATTAGAGTTTAATCCTTTGAGTACACGTGTACGTTAAGCGTTTTAGATTCGGTTCATGCGTTTCGACACAACAATCCAATATCATTGTACAAATTACTAAACCGTAACCCAGTTTCTCGATTAGGGGCAACAAATATTCGTTTTTGTTCGTTCATATAACCCTTTCGACCCGGAACTCTACTATCAATGGTAGCTTTCAATTTATGGGTCCAATATGTTATTTGCCCCACAAATACATGTTCTTCGGTGTCAAAGTGGGCGTGGCCTAAGGGGCTGATTCGGAGGGTGGTGGTAAACCATTGTACCATCCGGGATGTTAAGTGGTACATATCTGTACCAACCGTCCTCTAGGACATTCTTACAAATGTTTTATCTTTTTTAGAACCAAACAAAACGATTCATTAATTTTGCATTTGAATAATGCACAAATTTAGTAATAATAAACCGTCAAAGAATTAACAATAAATTGCTAAGGAATTCCTAAAATATAATGAAATGGTGCAAAACAGAATTTGTACAATGGAACTTTGCACTCTTGGCAGATTATCTTTGTTCGAGTTTGCTTTTATGCAACGTTGTTCTGTGGTGCTTTGAATAGAAATATGTATCTGACTCACGACACGACGTGCTAGGCCTGGTGCTACTGACCTGCGTAAGGCTGTAGTTTTAGAACTTTGTTCTATCAGAGTTTCGGCCAAGGTCACCAAAAATGATTTGAAAGGCATTTTATTCCTCCTTAGCTAACTGTAAATAACCCACGCGCTTACGGCTGCCATCACTATAAAACGGTAAAAGACCTTGTTCCACTATTTTTCTGATTTTCGATCATATTCGTGCAGGCCACTCATTTGATTTACTAAATCAACACCTCCCATAATTTGACGATAAAATAGTATTTAGTTTGGACATGGCACTTGCATTTTTTGCCTGTTTTCAAAGTTTTTTCATAATTATTATGCCTGGTTCGTGGCAATTTCTTATTATGAAACCCCTATCATGTCTTGCCGCTTTACGTATTAAAGGCCTGCAGATGTGCTTTTGAATTCTATTTCTCCTCGTTGCATTTTCTTACTCGTAAACTTAGGTACGTTTTTTTTCTGTTACCCATTATATGTAGTACCAACAGCTGAATAAGGAATATAGTACAATAAATTAACTGATGTGAAAAAGCGATCAAAACACAAAGTAATATCATTTTCTACGATTTAGCTGACCAGTTTGCTTACTTCTCTTTCTCCAAGTGCTCCTGCGGTTTCTTCAAGGTCTTTTCCAGAATAAATGTTAAAACGATATGTGTACCCTGTTGCAGCATCACACCATCTTACCGGATTTAGAGGCATATCGTTGGCTTGATCTTGCATGAAATCGATAAAAAATTAAGTTATGTTCACCGGACTACTGGTACGCATATGTACCACCAAAGGAGACTGCTGGTGCATATGTGTACCATATATTTGAATTTGTGAAAACAGAGGTTTATAATAAAATTTTATCACCGTATTTACAGGCAATAATTAGAAACAGCTTTTTTTCCCATAATATATTTAAATAAACTAAGAAATCTTCACAAACGCAAGGAAATCTGTACAAAAACGTTAACGGGAGGCCTTCTCCTCAGAAATAAAACGAAACTGGGCATAACAGGAGATGCAAAACTGAATGTGTAGAGTGCAGGCAGATGATGAAATTCCTAACATACGGCGTGGTACATTTCCAAATGTGATTAAATGTAAATTACAAGTTTTAGGGATGTTTAAACTTTGGTGGTACATATATGTACCATCCGGGTCGAAAGGGTTAAAGCAGTGGATAAAAATATATATAAGCATATGCGAAAGGTAAATTTCTGGCTAAAAGAACACCACTAATATTTTCTCCAAACACACATCGACTTACAACTTTTTGCTGAATTTTTATCTCGCTCCCGACACAGAATTCTTTTTGTACAAAATTACGCAAAAAACTGTAAATTTCTTACTCGCTCGATTTTAGGCATGCCGTTTAGCGTTTCCGTTTTCACTCCGATCGGAGTGTTTCACTGCTTTTTTAAGGAGAACAGTACGTCACTCCCTACAAAAACACACTGATCTCCAATTCGCTTTGAGTGAGAGCGGTGTTTATACACTCTTTCTAACTGTCTGGAGAAATAAACTACCGATTTGAAATGGAGTGTGAGCCAAAACACTTCGCTCTTTCAAAGCGAATTGAAATTCAGTTTATACATATGTTTTGAATCGCGGCGAAATGAATTAAAGCGACTTATAGGCTAACCTAATATTCACGCACGCCGCCAATTTATTGTCAAAAATTTCTCATGCACATGCAATTTGTATGAGATCAACCGAAATTGAACGGCGTGCGTATGAAGCTAACTCAATTTCCAATTTTTGTTCTGCGTGACATTTTAATTTGACGTTTCGCTCAATGAAATCAAATGCAAACGCATGCAAGTGAATTTCGGGTGACGCAAAAAAACAAATTCGACGTCATGCGTACGAAAACGCAAGCCGCGAATATTAGGTTAGCCTGTTATGCATGCGTATAAACGTAGTAACAGACAGTCAACTGATAGCGTTTATGTATAGCTTTTGCCCGCGCCGCTGAAACAGTCGCAATATATTTCTCTAATCTCATATATTTACCTGGGATTCAGTAATTCAGTCTCATCTGAAGTCACTAAATTTGATATTAGCAATTAGTGACTATTTTTGTGACTTGAGACGATTTGGGTATTCAGAAGGAGAGAGTCACAAAAAGTTCACCAAAAATGTGTGGTGAAAGCAAACACAGACAATCAACTGATAGTGCTTATGTATGCCTTCCCTGCAGCAAAATTTAGGGACAGTCTGGCAAAGCGCTAGTTCCGCCCTACAAATTTCAGAACTGTCCCTGAACTACTGAAAAAGGGATGCAGAGTTGGACGGTTGAAACTCATATGTTGCTAGTTGCGCTGTCATCTATGTTACTCATCCTGGTCATGTGAAAGCTGACAAAAGATGCACAAATGTAATATACTATATTTTTTCGATTTTCTTAGACCCTAAAACTAATAACAAACTGTTTTCGTTTATTTAATATATAATTCTCTACATAGTTTATGGGGCAACTGCTAAAATATTTCCAAAAAAGTCGTTATTGGTAACATTAATTTAATTTTTATACATATCTACGTACGTATAAAATTGATTGCAAAATATAAAATTTAGTTAATTTCTAATTTATTTCTTTTTTAAATATTCACAATATATTGAGAGTTAAAATTTGTTATTATTTAAATGGTCATGCTTAAAATAAAATCATATAAACCATGCTTTAAAACTTTATACAAAGCAAAGTTAAATTTAACGATCTTTCATCAAAATGTTTGACCTTTTAGTCAGATTTAAAAAATTAAACAAAAGTGGTAAACAATCTCACTTTGAAATGGGAGTGCTATTGATATGAACGATACTGTACATACGTAAATGTATCACTAAGCACCCGAAATGTGGAGTTATGCAGTGATTTTTTTTTAATTTCCAATGTTTTTCATTTTAAATATTTTTCGTTTAGTTTTTATTTAAGTACTATGTCTCATACTCCATAAACCATTTAAATTCAAATTCCTAACCGTGCTGCAAACTTGATAGAACTCTTCAAACTGTCTTCAAAATTTAAAATTTTTAATCAGAGATATTTTTTATAAATATTTCGAGTATTCTGCTTTGTAGCCCATAAAATTTTAGTGTAGTAAAGTGTAATCTTGCATCTTAAACGAAAATATTTAAACATGAGAATGCCTTCAAGAGCGTGCGTAAAAAGAGTTATAAAAAATCAGCGCGATTAATTATACTAAAATTTAATGGGCTATAGAACTGCATACTTATAAACTCTGATTTAAAATATTGAAGTTTTTATAACAGTTTCTAGAATTCTACTAAATTTCCATCACAGTTAGAAACGTGAATTTATTTGTTTATGTTATAATACTTATGAGCCATCCTTAAATAAAAAATTTACGAAAAACATTTAGCATGAAAACTATTGTGAATATTCAAAATTCTATATTTCTTATTAGATGCCGGAAAGTCTATGTATTACATTTCAATAAATTTAATGCAATTTAACACTGAGTTATCACAAATAAGCATTCAATATATCACAGTTTTTCTCATTTTTTTACACGACTTAGTTCAGATTTTTAGTTATAGGTATCCCAGAAATACCCATTATACGTAACAAATATAAATTATTTTTAAGAATAACGGTTTTAGAAAATAAAGGAATAATTGACACTTTATGTTCCTNCTTAAAGCACAGTTTGCCTCAAAAAGTAAATTAGTGCAAAACAAATAGCTC
>NW_016160825.1:56480-58869 GCF_001687245.7 Rhagoletis zephyria | reverse complement strand
CAGTAATGAACGTCGTAAATTATTTTTTAAGTAAATTTTAGATTTAGTTAGAATCAGTATTCATGCATAGTAATAATAATAATCAGTCGATTGAAGTGTGACAGTGTTTTGATACTTGTGAGTTATGTATGTATGTTTGTACATGAATGTGTGCTTGCAAGTCGTTTAAAGCAACGCTTCTTGCTTCTCGTATCCTTTTTTTTTGTAACTTGGATTCAAGATTCTGAGCTTTACATACATACTCGTATACTTACTTATGTTATGCATGCGCTCACGTGTCGCTTGTTTAGAAAAAATATACCTATTTAAGTAGTGTATTTTGTTGTTTAAGTTTATTACATGAAATTAGTACATATGTACGATTTCAAAGTCACGCTAGTTGACTCATAGTAATTTTTTTCTATATTTTCTCTCATTTGATTTAAATTTGTTTTCGCTTACTTATTACTTACTTGCCTTATTTAACATACAAAGATTGCATTCACATATGTAAGTATCTATGTTATATGTACTATGTATGAAACTGGGTTTTTATGTATTGTTTGTGTTTGTGTATTTACTTATCTGTATGTGCACGTACCTACATATTTATATGGCTCTAGAGAGTTTAGTACAAATTAATTACATTTAAGGACTAATATATTTTCTTTATAAAAGTAACTTGAACACTTTACAATAATGCCGAAATGCAGAAAATGATATATTATGAAATTATTGCATGTATTTAGTATATATGTAAGTAAACAAATTCCATTGGAATGCGCCAAAAAAATAGTATTTAAATGCTCTCATAGAACACTGTACACTAAATTGCAAGTATTTTAATGATTATGATAGTTGCTGACTAAACCAAATTTTCTATTAAAAAACAATAGAAAAAAGCTTGTAAATTTATGTTACAAATACCATCATATATATGCACATATTTTTAATAAAAAATTTGTAATGACAATAAAAGCACTTTACGACCATATATTTTAAGCCACAAGAGATACACATTTAGTCTGTTCCAATAGCAGTCCGGTTTACAGGATTTAGTCAGAACTTACAGGAAGTCGTTCCTATTGACATAAAACCTGTAAGTGGGAACACATTTGAGAGAGTAACTGAGCAACTGTTCCTAGTCAGACACATTGAAGTTTCTAAGGCGCTCCATTGCACGCGCACTGATGTGGTCGTGATGGGCACTACTTTCAGACCCGATACGCCCGAAGCTGGTGCAGCTGGCAATGTGCGCACCACAATACTTTCGCGACTAAAGGCAGAGGGTCCCAAATCGTTGGTGGCTTGTATACGGAATTGGTATGTCGTGTAGGGTTTGAGACTGGTTGCTGTGTAGGAGGTGAGCGCAGGATCTACACGCTCCGGTAATAGTGACCAGGGACCATCATTTTCACGCATTTGCACCGTATAGTAACGTAGTGGCGCAAAGCCGTCACGACCAGGTGTCCAGCTGAAGGTAATTTGATGCGCCTGCACTTGGCTGCGTGAGATCTGTGGCATTGAAGGTGGTTGTGGACGTTCGCGGTTGTTTGTTGTATAAACAAGTGCCGAGGCAGTCTTACCCCACCCTAAACGCGTCTGTGCTGTAACGCTAAATATGTAGTAACGCTCGGCGAGTAGCTGTGTCGCGCGATACGTGCGGTCCGAAGGTGGAAATTCTCGACTGTAGTTTAAATTTGCGCTACCATTAAGCGAATAGGTGACCTGATATGCGAGTATTTCGCCATTGGGATCGTCAGGTACATCCCAGATGATGCGCGCCGTTGAGAAGGATACATCTGGGAAGCTGACATTTGACGGTGCTCCGGGCGTATCTTCAAAGGTTTGCACACGTACCGGTGGTGTGCTCAAAGCACCATCGCCAAGGCGTGTAAAGGCGAGCACTTGTATGTGGTAGACAACGAATTTTTTCAGTTCTGTTAGGGTGGTGGTGAATGAGGCGTTGTTGGAGATGGTTTTGTGTAGCACTTGACCGCCCCGATTTGTGGCAGCGTAGAAGACTTTGAAGCCGTCAATCTGACCATTGCGATGCTGTTTCGGTACCTCGCCCCAACGCACGACGATAGTCGTGGAAGAAGTAGCGTTAGCCTGTACGTCTAATGGACCATACGATGGTACTGCTTCGCGCGTGCGCTCAGTAGCTATAGCGCTGTGTCTGTTGTGAAGAATGGGATGAGAAACACATGTAGTTTTAAAAAAGGTTTGGTTTGTTACAAAAAACAAAAGATAGAGATAATACGGTAGATAGGGACGCTAAAAATGGAATGGTATGAACGTAATTCGATACAAAACAGAGTTCCGGCTAAAACCGACTTCCCGCCTAAAATCAAATTAACTTTACATTCCATATCCCTTTACGATTCTTTCTTTAATAGGCTTAATCAAA
>NW_016160825.1:0-55462 GCF_001687245.7 Rhagoletis zephyria | reverse complement strand
GTTACTTACTTAGAGCATCCGACGTCGTTGCAAGCACTCATTACAACATCATAAACCGTCCATTCTTCCAGGCTCTCCAGCACATGTGAATTGGCAGTGTGATCCTCGATCATGACACTCTTCGGTTGTACTCGTGTATCGCTCTCTACTTGACGATATGTGACATTATAGCCACGCGGATTACCGAACCATTCGGTCTGTTGCAAAGGAATCCAACGCACACGTAACTGTGTTGCACTCATTGCACGCACCGTTACATTGAAGGGCGGATGCATAGGACGTGCTTGTATAGTCTGGAAATCTTTTGTAGACTCAGAAGGTTGCGATGTGCCAACGACATTTGTAGCGATCAGCCGTAGGCGGTATTGCGTAAATGGCATTAGACCCGTCACGGTCAGTGTTTCAGCGTCCGGATCGGATATTTCGCACACCGTAAACCAGGTCATATTACGTGCAGTCTGTGCCTCTACTTTCCATTTTGTTATAGATGAATTACCATCGAAACCAGGTGTGAATTGCAGCACTACAGAGAACGCTTCAATATTGGAGAGCGCCAAATTGGTGGGCGGATGTGGTAGTACTGGCTCCACACCCGACTGTATGGTGGCCGTTTTTGCTGGCCCAGCGCCAACTTTTGTCCAGGCACGTATCTCAAACCAATAGTGTGTGGTGGCTTGCAATTGTGTGACAGTCAGCTCGGTGTCTTCGGCAGTGAGATTGACGGATTTGAGAGTTTCGGTGCGATCTTTCACTTGATAGCGCACACTATAGCCGGTTAGTATGCCGTTGGCGTTCCTTGGTGGCGACCAGAGCACTTTCACCGAACGGTCGGACACATCGTCAAAATGCAAAGCCATTATCTCATCTGGCACATCTTCCAGCGTCTTCACAGGCACCTTGTAGCTTGGCACACCATCACCGGGATCGGTGAAACACAATACGGTAATATTGTAGTTCATAAATTTATCCAGTCCCGACATGACTGCAGTCTGTTCTGCCAGCGGATCTAGTAAACTTGGCGGCACCGTAATCATGCGTTCCTCAATATCACGTGGCTCGCCCTCAATTACTTCAGTGCGCCAAGCCTGAATTTTGTAGCCTTGATTGATGCCGTTAATTTGTTGTGGATTAGGTGGTGTCCAAGTGACACGCACCGATGTTGAATTTAGAGCGTTGACCTTGACAAAGGTAGGCGGTGCTTCAGGCACGCCCTCTTTCGTCTTGATTTTGGCACCGTCCGTGTACACACCCACGCCCATATTATTGTAAGCGGCAATTTGTACGATATAGTCCTTCCACGTGATGAGCTCTTGTATGAGAAAGGTACGCTGTGCTTCATTGGTTATATTCTGATAAGTCCACGGTACATTGTTATAGCCGAAGAGACGGTAACGTAGTATGTAGCCAAGTATCTGGCCATTGCGATGCTCTTCGAGTGGTGGCTGCCACTGTGTAATGATTTCCGACATTGAACGCGCCGAGCCGACGAAACCGACTGGCGGACCCGAAGGTGCTGTGAGCGAGAGCGAGAGCGAGAGAGGAGTGTTAGAAAATCATCGAAAACTTGGAAGGTATGCACAAGGAAATTAGACTTAAAATGTGAGTTAGAAATTGATGTACCTCGGTGAAGCGGTAATTCTACAAATTATTTTACACAGCCGGTAATTTTTAAGGCGCATAATAACGACAAAGAGGAATACAATAGCGTTAATACATTTGTGTTAGCATTGCTTTGGAATAGAGTTACAAATTTTCAAAATTTATGTAAGTTTGTACTTTGAATTGAACACAACGAATGGAAACGAATTAATGGGATTTACGTAAATAAAAAAGTAAGTAACGAAATACTAAAAAAAGTTTAATTTAAAAGCAGCTTTTTAAAACATTTAATGATAAATTGAAAATCAAACGAACTAATTTGTACTTATTTATAAGTAAATTGATTTTTTGTTATTTCAAATTAAAATTTATATAAATTTAATTTAGATTTATTGTCTGCAGCTAAAAGTTTTCAAAATTTTAGCTTCATTTGATTGAACTTCTTACAAATAACTGTAAAAGCTCGTGTGCGCTGAGGTCTACTGTGTTCTTTCTATTTGCTAACACCAAGTTTTAAGCAAAATTCGACACTAGTATGGATGTGTGTGGGGTTAAATATAAAAGCTTCCATATTTTATCAATCTGATAGGCTTTTAGTTACAGTCGTAAAGCATTTCGGACAAATTAAGAATTATCTATGTATGTGGAATTAAAAAGTTTGAGCAGCTAAATATGCAACAAGAAAAACTAAAACCTGGTTCTAAAATAATAAAAATTTTACGCGATTTTCAATAAACAATAAAATCCGGATAAATTTTGAAAAAAAAATAAATGCATTCAAGGTTGATTAATACGTATGTACATATGTATGATACTTTAAGGACGAAGGGAACCCGCTCTGGTCTCTTTAAGTACGGAGGGAAGCCTCTCTGGGAACTTTACAAAGTACGATTGGTTTTTCCCTGCAAATCTGCTGGACAATGAGTAGTGTGGAGTGGCTCAATATTCCCCTTAGCTCCCGATTTTTTCATACAACTAAGCTCCGGGAGAGGCCTGCTATTCGAGGTCTTGGGGCAAAGGCACTGCCTTCAGTGACCTACTAGAAAGGCTTCCCATTGCTTGGGCGATGTATTCTTTGAAGCCCGTCAAGTCAACGGAATCTGTCGGCATTATACCCGCTCAGCTGCTAAAAAAAAATCTAGAATTGTCGTGCCGTTGACTGCTCCAATATTCGCTAACTGCGTCGCACATCCCCTAGGACTGAAGAGTGGCAGGGTGACGTTTATAGCGAAGGCTAGAAAAAGACCTCAAATCTCTTCACACACATATCTCTTTCAGACCAATCAGCCTCTCATCGGTTTTGCTTTAAAACTCTGTAGAAGCTGATTGTGAATTCCATTGGGACAGCCTTAACGCATAAAGACTCCACAGTGGGAGTCTTTCTCGACATAGAGCGGGCCTTTAACAACGTCAGATCACTGGGTTAAAAACCAAGCTTATATTTCGCATGATCAGTGACAGAGTTGTCGAGAGAGTAAGGTTCATAGCAGCGCGGCACAGGGTGGTATTCTCTTACGCCTTTTCAAGATTTTGGCCGTAAACGACCTGCTAGAGGAGTTGGTGAGTAGGTTGCACTTTTGGCGAGGTGAACGTTTTTTGGATACTCTCTACGACTTAACTCAAGAGTATTATAAGCTGGTTAATAACTCTGGATTTGCTGTAAATCCAAGTAAAACGGAACTGGTTTTGTTCACTAGGAGGTATAAGGTGCCGCATACAACTCCACTCTCGATAAGAGGGTATGCATTTAATACCTGTCATGAGCTTGCTTCTAGATGTGAAGCTGTCCTGCAGTCCTAATATCGATGAGAGTGCAACGAAGGTTTCAATGGCTCTATATAATTGTAGGGGGTCCTCTCTCCCAAAGTTGTTTTTGGTCTCTGTGAATTCATAGTCAATCCCATTATCGTCCTCGTGTGGTAGAAAGCACTGAAAAAGACTACGCTAAGCGGGAAGATGGAGCAAATGTAATCAGTGGGACACTTAGGGCCACTCCAACCGTGGTCCTTAACGTCGTGCATAGCGTCTGTCGGTATTGCTGGTAAGGCTTACTCCGGATCTGGACACATTTTCTCCACGCACATTGGGGGATAAGCGGAAGAAGGGCAGCGGTTGGAAGTAGGCAACGATGCAATTTGACACTTGAAGCCTGACGGTATGGTTAGTAGAGGGGTATTTTCTAAGGCACTCTCCATCAAACTTAAATTTTGGTTTCCGGATCTCTTTAGTGGTTGCTGCTATTAAGGAAACAGTCGGTTGGCAGCTGTCGCGTGAGATAGGTTAATATTTACTCACACAGTCAAGCAGCAACCAGAGCACTGGGGTCGCTTACGGTACACGCTCGAAGCTAGCACGAGAATGCCGAATTTATCTTACGTTTGCGAGGTGCCGAGCCTCTGAATACTTGTGGGTATATTGATATGCCACTATCCGATTGGGGCTCATGCAGTGGGATTAAATATCACAGTGGTCCTATTTGTTGCAGCTGCATCTCAACACTTCTTCCTAGACTGCCCAGTTTTTGTAAGATTGCGTTTTAGACTTTCTTAACGGGACGGAGGAGCTAACCGGGACTAACAGTGATTTTCGCTTTAACCCATTGTTCGTAGTGGTATAAATAAGGATCAATCCTAATATCTTAAAATCTGATTTTAGCTGTTAAAATGTAATTTTAGAAATATCACAAAACGGAAATACTTTGTACTTTAAATTATAATTAAAAAAAAATATTTATGAGGATCTATAGATTTACAATCATGTAGTATTCACAATGTATAATGGAAAAAAAACCACTTTTTTTACAAGGAATGCCGAAAATCTTAGGAAATTTGAAATTAATTTAAAGCTTGGCTATGTATTTTCTTTTACATATATTTTTATATTAAATATTGTTCGACGTCGTCAGTCGAACCAAAAGTGAATACCAAAACCAAAATAGTTCACAAAAATTCTGAAAAGCCATTATTTACTAATTTAGGTACCACTTAATCTAAACTAAAAAATAATATTTAAAAAGGTAACTAATTATTATAAAAAAAAATAAACATAAAATAGTACTCATATACACTAATACAACTCTTAGCTATGTAAAGTAAATCATTTTTGAAACTCACCTTCTTGTGGTAATTCCACTATATTACTCGGTTCAGACGGTGAGCCCTCGCCAACTCGATTTACAGCACTCACACGAAATTGATAAACTGTAGCCGCTTTGAGGTTTTTCAACAGCACCCAGCGTTGATTCGCCGATACGTTGCTCAGTTCCGTCACCCAATTGAGTAAAGGTTCAGGAACTGGACCTACGAATTTTTCTGTGATTGTTAATGATTTGAAGACGAGATAGAGTGAGCAAGAAAATGACAAGTTTGGGGCGAAAGAGAGAGAGAGAGAGAGATGGAGCGAGTGGGAAATATGAAAGGGAAAAAAAGAAATATAAGTATTGAAAGAAAAAGAGTAGGTCAGCATGTAGGTGTTAGTGTGTTTTGAAAAGAAATTATAAAATTTTGTGCAATAGTTAAAAAACCAATCACCAACCAAGCAAAATAATTGAATACAAAAAACAATTTTGCAATTTGTAAAAATATGTGTAAAAAATATAACGCAGCAGAAAATTATGTATGTAAGTAGTGGATGTGTATAACGAGTTTTTAACCAAAATTAAGCACAAAAATTTTTTTTTTTTTTTTTACACGGAAATGTAAAGTCAAATTGGTAAATCATAAATTTCATTGCGTACGCAAAACAAGTGCATGTAAATGGGGGTGGGAAAGTAAGTGGACGATTTTTAGAACGAAAATCATGGAGTGTTGCAAGGAAAAAGAAGGCATATTTCGATTTGAAAATTTCATTTTTGGCCCAGAATACCAATGTCAGAAACACGTAGACATTACATAGATTTGTGTACATACAGTTGAGTTGAGTTTGAGTTTGAGTTGTAGGCGTTTTAAGAGTTGAGTAGAAGAAGTACGCGCGTGCCAGAGTATGCGTGTGTGTATGCAGTGGGGTGTAAGTAGGTATCACATATTTTGTTTGTGCAAAAGAAAGAGAGAAAGAAAAAATACAGTTTTGGTTTGTGAAAACATCGTATTTTCATGTTGTTTGTGTACAAAAATGTTTCTGTTATAAACGGACTTTTTCACAGAAAATTTCAACAAATTTTTTTTTCATACATATGTATGTATATATGTACATATGAATGTATTTATGTACATTAGACTGGTTTACAAGTAATTAAAAAAAAATCGACTCCCACCCCAACTAACGGCCACTTTTTTGTGGAGTTATTTCTTCCCATTTAAGTAATATACGTTCTAAATATGAAAAAAAAAATCGTATCATAAATACGGAATTTCTAAATATACTAAAAATGTTATTGTAGTTATTCCTTTTCATGAAGTTATTATGCGCTTTGAATATAAATCAAATTGCACAATACATAGGGGTTTACAAAATATTTCGACTCCTGCGCCATCTACCGGACTAATTCAAGTCTCTAGCTCATCGGGAATTCAGTTAAAAATTTATTGAAAGATTTGATTACACAAAGGTGAAACGCAATAAAAGCTTGTCAAGGGTGCAGCACCTAATATTAATATTTAGAGGTCGCTTATCGCTCATCGCCAGTTTTTAATTTCCATATAAGTAACAGAGGAAAATAATTTCATCAAATTAGAAATTTTATAGCAACCTTTTTAAGCCAACATATCGGAATGAGTGATATATATTTTTAAAGGAATTGAAGCCTGTAAAAAGGCCTCATACGATTTTTCCATAAGTACCCTCTTTGAAGTTTTTTTTTTTATTTTACGGCAAAATTTTAAAACTTGTAATAAGTATTAAAAATTTTTTCTTGGAAATTTTTTGATTCCCTGAATTTTCTCTGAAAAAAAAAATCATTTAACTTAAATTTATAAATTTCAAAGAAAGTGACTGACACCGTAAAAAAAATTGTCAAAAATTAAGCTGCTTCAAACACTTTGTTACACTAAAATTTAACGGGCGATAAAGCTGCATACTCGAAATCTTTCTTGTAAATCTAATAAAAATTCTAGAAATTTTTACGAAAGTTTGTATTTTTTTTAATTTCAAAAAGTTTAAGACTTGCATTTATACGGTTTGTGTTAAAGAATAAACTATATTAAAAAATAATAATAATTTAAATTGAATAATAAGAAAACTAATAGTGAAATCTACCCATTATGTGGGTGGCGTAAAATTGTGATACAAACTTTATTAAGCTTTACGGTTCAAGAAATTGTTAACTGATCTTTTTTTCAAAGGAAATTATAAAATTTCCAAGAAAATTTGTATGATATTTAGTAATAGATAAGTTTAACAATTTTCCGAAAAGGTTATATTTCGTATACATGTGCTCGATTTTGTCTATGAATAACTTTTGGAAGAGAGAATCGGTGAAAAAATCATATGACACTTTCTTTTACAGCCCTCAATTTTCTACAAAAATATGTATAGAGCACTCATTCCGAATCGTTCGACTAAAAAACAAGTTATTAAATTAAAAAATTTAAATAAAAATTCGTGACTTCTGCGCTTTTCACAGGCGTCCTTTTCAATAAAAGAAATAGTGGCTTTTTTTCTTCAACCAGTCTAATGCACATATGTATGTACATATGTAGATATTTTCATCAGTTCCGGCTTTATGGCCAGCATATGCAGATGATAATTAAAAACGAAACAAGCTATTGTTGCAATTATAGACCTGTAAAATATGTACAAAGTTGCATCATTATCTTAGAATATGGGACAAGTGATTGCTTACGGTTGTTTGCTATTCAAATGAAATGTTTCTTTGCGTCTTTGTTTGAAATGGTTCTTTGTGTGCTTGAATGAGTTCAGGTTTAAGTAAATGTTAATTGCGATAAAATTGGTTTCGATTGGCCTAGAATCTTTCGTTTGATAAAGCAATGAATATACTATAAATATGTGCCTAAAATATGCACATGTGTATACATATACAAAGTTGATTCTGCAGTATGCTATTTTAAGTTATTTTATTTTTTCCATTTAATTTTTTATTAAATTTTTAAATATAACTTTCTTTTAATTTGCAAACGTTTTTTTTTTAAAGAAAACTATATTTTTTATTAAATTAAATTGTTTAATACTTATTGCTATAAGACGAAAAGAATAGCTCTAAGACCTCCTCGTTAGCATACCGTTCAATTAGTCTTTCGAAAGACGGAAAAGACCTTCCAGGTTAGTTGACAGAACTGACAATTGTCTTCGAAAGACTGTGGTGAGTTGAAAAACAGCTGCCAGAAATGCCCTGTAAATTTCGAAAAAAGTAGACAACTTCAATGCCAGTCTTGAAGTCCAACTCTTGATAACAAATGCTTTTTGGAGTGAGTTCGCAATGGAGAAGTTAAGTCCTCTCTCACATTTTATAAGACACTCGTCGTTAGACACCGCGCTGATAAATGGTTGGTGTGTCCACGATATACATAAATTCTTGCGCGTTGGCGATGGCGAAAACCGCAGAAGATAGAATCAGCTGTACGAGCTTAACAAAGACAATAGTATAGCGAATCAAAATACAGTGGACATAAAAGCTCTAGTACCGAAAAAGGGATCTAGGCCACCTCTGAAATGGAAAGACCAGGTTTAGAAAACCTTGGATAAATATGCCATTTCCTTTTGCTTAGGCGGTTAAATACAACGTCAGGCTTGACGACGAGTTCTTTAACAACTCAACAACAACAATGAAAATTATAAACTTGCGTTCCGTGAAAATAATAAGTTCCACTTCAACTATTAACAGTTTGTCAGTATATATTTTAAACTAGGCTATGACAGTAAGGGAAATTATCAGACGTGTGAAATATTTTAAACGCCTGATTTTATGTATTTATTTTTTATTTATTCAAGCGACAATTTTAAACGAACTTCTTGATTCCAGTTCAATGAAAGACCAACAAATCATGGTCAACACACATTCACACAAGCAATAACAAGTGAACTTAAACTTAAAAAGCTCTATGGAAGTATTTACATATTTGTTCCGGCATGCATGTGCGAGTGTAAATACACATTCATATGTAGGTACAGTGGCGGTCAAAAATGGTTGAATGATGTTTCCTTTTTAATATTTACAATGTTTTTCAAGAAACATTTTTTGTGATATTTTTTTATAAAAATATGGTTCTTGCTTTAACAATATATATAGATTGGCGCTTACACATATGTTAGTGTTTGGCCGAGCTTCTCCTCCATTTTTTGGCGTGCGCCTTGATGTTGTCAAACAAAGCGGAGCGGGAATTCCAACATTTTTAATCTAAATTTCGAGCCTTTAACCAGAACTTTTTTAAATTTTTTGGGTTTGCAGTTAACATTATTATAAAATTTTAGTAAATTAAATGCAAGTTTTTTTTTAACGGGTAAAAAATCGCATTGCTTTTTTAAAATCTTTTTTCGGCATTTTGCACTTTTTGATTATAAACATGAATTTTTTGTGGAAAACATGCGTAAGACCGTTTGCGAAAAAAATAAATGAATAAAAAATCAACGCAAGTTTTCCTTAACTTCGCTATTTATATGGAAAAAACCGCAAGAGCCATCAGCAAAAAAAATATTACAAATCAATACGCAAAAAGTTTATAAAAATTTTGACAAAAAATTGTGGAATTTTTCTAAAGTCTGTATAAAGGTTGAAAGTGTGATTTGTATGGGTTTCGTTAGCTTTTTAGCCCCTCAAGCGCCAAAGAAAATTTATTTTTGGGTTTTATTGTTAACAATAAAATTTTATTGAATATAAAGTAAAACTAAAAAAAAAAAAAATAATAAAAAAAAATAATTAAAATAAAAAAAAAATTAAATAAAATAAACAATATAAAAAAAATTAATTTAATTTAAAAAAAAATATTTAAAATAAGAAAGACTTAAAATAAAATAAACAAAATAAAAAAAAAATTTAATTTAGGTGGTACAAATTATATATACATATATTTTAAATCTTTGCTACGCATAGAATAGAGGAAAATATTCGCGGTTTAAAAAATGTACCACCTTCGCGCAACACCTCAAATATATGTTGTTCAAATTCCAAACCAGTGCTGCCGAAAGAGTTAAAGCATGGATCACATTTTTATAAAAAAGTATCAACAAAATTTTAGCATGAAAAAAATTGTAAAAACTAAAAACCAAACACCATTCATCCATTTTTTTACCGCCACTGTATGTAGTTTTATTTGAAATTCGTTTGTGCAAGGCCTCATGTATGAATGTATGTACTTATTGTATGTATGTATGTAAATCAATCAAACCTTTTTACGCACTTCAAATGAAATGCTTGATACTCATTAAGGCGGTCCTTAAAATATCAACATAATGGCGTCCCACCCCTTATTTTGTGTACGTATGTACATTAGAGTGGTCCAAATTTTTTTTGAGAGTAACATTTTATAAAAATCACCAATATTTTTGCCAGTTCCACAGCGATACAGTAGCGCTTTTGAGGTCATTGAGCACCCTGTATTGGTTAAAGTAGAAAATTGAAAGTTGGTATAGATATTACAAATATAAAAAGGAAAGAACTGAGAGGGTGCCCCGCTTTCTAGGATGAAATTTTTTTCCTCCATACAAAAATTGGACCACTCTAATCTAATGTTGATACATCCACGAAAATTAAAAAAAAGAAATTGGAGTCGCTACCAAGGTTAAACTTTTTTTAATCGTAAAAATTCGAAACACTTTTGAATTTGAATAATTTTCAATAAATAATACATATGTCAAATTTATCAGATTGCAGGTAAACATTTTGTCGACTTTTAGCGACTTTAAAAAATTAAATATTTTGCAAATCCTGGTAGCGACCCTTAAAAAATTGTCTCAAATTTGAAAATAAAAACAAATTTGGGGTCACTACCAAGGTTAAACTTTTTTTAACCGCAAAAATTCGTAAAACTTTTGACTTTGATAATTTTCAATAAATAATACATATGTCAAATTTATCAGATTTCAAAAAAAAAATTAAATATTTTTCAAAACCTTGTAGTGACCCTTAAAAAGTTGTCTAAAATTTTGAAATTTTTGTGGATGTCTATATTTTGCATTAGAACAAAATAAAGGAATGTCCCATAACAAATTTACATGCTGATATTTCAAGGACCACCCTAATACTCATGTATGTATGAGTAAACCTCCACCCCAAATACATATAAAGGTCATCTCACAGTCCACTTTACAAATAAGTCAACCCATACGAATATGAACTGCTTTGCGTTGCACTATACTTAAAAAATATTTTTATACACATATATGTATGTATGTACATTAGGGTGGTCAAAAAGAGAGGATTTTTCTAAATGGAAAAAATACCCATATTTTTTGTGTATTTAGAACTACCTCAGAGCCCATCAAATTTTCCAGGTATTTTATATGGGGAATAACACTTCTTTGAAGAAATGGTATAGAATTCCGTAAAATCAATATTTTTTAATAAGAAAACTTTGATTCTCTTCAAGAGACGTTTAATAATAAAACCCAATTTATTTTACCATCTTTTAATACTAACGATTATTTATGAGTCCCCCCCCCCATCTCAATTTTTGGAGATTTTGGGAGACTTATCAAAAATAGTTATTATTAAAAAATGGTTAAATAAACAATTTAGTATTCTTATTGGAAGTCTCCTAAAGAGAAACAGAGTTTTAGATCGAAAAAAAAATGATTTTCAAGAATTCTATCTATACCATTTGCACAAAAAATGGGGTTGCCCATAGAAAATTTCGAGCGCTTTGAGCGACTTCTACAGAATAATCCTAATAATCCTAATCCATTAAAATCCTGACCTTACTTTTTTTTTGGACCACCCTAATGTCCATACACTCACTGTCTGCTATGCAGTATGTTCATGCACTTACCTAGTTCGGAGACTTCACGCCGCTGCACAATAAACTTAAGTATTGGACTATTGCCATCGAAGCCGGGCGTCCATGAAGCGTTGATGGTTCTTTGGTTGGGTGCATCTAAGCGCACAACTTTCACATTGCTCGGCGGGAATGGCAGCTCGATGACACTTAAACGCGCCGAACGCGTCTCATTGCCGCCTGGCGATGTCACCACACACTGGTAGGTGCCCACATCAGAGGCACGCACCGCCTGAATCTCGAGTGTGCCATCCGATTGTACGCCGATACGTTGCGAGTTACTGATTGCTGTCGGATGACCTTCGCGATACCAGTCGACATTGTACGGCACGGTGGGATCACTGGAAACTTTGCATTGCAGCGTCGCATTGAGGCCCAATAGGACGGTGGTGTCAACCGGTGGCTGGATGATTTGTGTGCGAACTGTGAGAGAGTAAATAAAATTGCGGTTGGCAACAAACAACCGTTGTGGAAGTTCAAATAAGAAAAAGAGCAAATGAGAAAAACAAGAAAAACAGAAAGATATTTATGTGTACGAATGTATGTGTGTATGTAACTAGAATGGTAAAAAGTATTAGAAAAGTTTTTGCAACGGTTTGGACTCTTTCGAATTTAAATGGAAATGCGAAATGCGTTGCTGATGGGAGGAAATTGAATTGCAAGCCTTGGCATTTTCCTGTTTCCTGTGCGTCCACAACTACACATTCTCATACACGCTACTACGCATAAACGGCTTTGCGATGCTTTTTTGTTTTGCTAGATTTTTACACTTTTTTTGCTATCTAAGTTTTTATGCCGCTGCAGCTAGGTTTGCTTTCTGTTTGTGTCGTTTGGTCGTAGCTGCGTATAAGTAAAATGCACAGTAGTGTAAATAGTAGGCTGTGTTCATTCCGGCATGCAGCTAACATATGTACATATATATGTATGTATGTATGTATTTACGTACTGTCGTTGCAAGTAGCGCGACATTAGTGTGGGCGCTTGTGTAGCTTAGCCGAAGGCAGGGCCTCTGACTTCTCTACAGATGCGAGCAGATTGCATTGGCGAGATGAGCGGAAGTAAAATGTTTGTTTCTACTTGCGCTTTTGCAATGCCAATGTAAGCTGTTTACATGTGAAAGTATTTGCCACCGGCTTGAAGTTATGAAAGTTTAATAGAGTTTGTGCAAATTTGATTTGCCGCCAGCCTGACAGGTGGCTTAAAAGACGATTTATGCCATTTCGCATTTGGCTGATGGCAACAGAAAGACAAGATTACAAGACATATGCACATGTTTTAATAAAAAAATGATTGCGTTTAAATAAAAAATCGACCTTGGGTAAAACTAAAATTAGTTCGGTGTTTTTAGTTTTCATAATCAACGTCTGATGTGGACCGACAGCACAGTTCAGCAAACAAATTTAAATTGATTGGAAAACAGATATTTCAAAGCACACTATGGGATTTGGCAAAATAAAATTTTCAGCGCCTAAGGATATTTGCTGATAGTGGTTGATTCTTTCGCCATGGTGAGAAGATGATGTGTTTTCGAACGAATGTCCTTGTCAGGTTTGGCTTGGATACGAAACGGTTTCTGCGTTGTGTAATCTCCATTTATCGATCCTTCGCTCAAATCGCGACTTTTTTGTTCTTAGGCTCTTAGGTCGGTAACTTAATATGATTTTGGGAATGCCGAAAATTCCTGAAATGTCTCAGACAACGTCAGCCGTTACCGAGTGCCTGAGCATAGCGGTATTTAAGGAAACGAGGAAGCGGGCGATTAGGCGAGAAAAGGGTTTGTTCTTTCAAAAGGTGTGGACAAGTCCATAATATGCCTTGATAGCTTCTGGACTAAACTGGACAAATGAAAAGTATAGCGATTGCTTCTAATCGGAACGCTGTGCTATTGGCCATGTACAACGATTAATGCAGGCGTTTTAAAGATATAGAAGAGGTAGGTCCGTTAAGTACTTAAGTTAGAATGGTTTGCAGTGCGAAGAAAATGCGCATTTCTGGATAAGGATTTCTTCGAGCACCTGTATAGCGTAGGATTTGGAGAGGCTTTTTTTTGCATGCTTGCAATCTTGGGAAGATACAAAACTAAAGAGATGTGCTTTGGCAGCGAGTTCCTAGTGAAAATTCTAGGTCGCGAAAATCACGAAACCGATAGGCGGCAGAGCAGGTGCAGGTACTTATGAGCCTCGTCCCAAACTTGGAACTCCAATGGATAGATAGCCTGCAGTGTTCCACGATAAAGTATTAGCATTCTTAACCTGAGCCAAATTAAACCGTAAAAAAAAGGGTTTAAAGGGCACTTTTATAGTTATTTCTTTATATAGCTAAGAGGACATTCAGATTCTCTCTAACAGAATGACATCAAAAGGAACATTGTTCATTTACATAAACTGGTTCGAATATTACATAAACTGGTTCAAATATTCGTTGAAGATTTCGGGGCGGTTAATGACTCAGTTAGTTAGTGGAAAAAACGTCCGTTATAAGTACTGGTGACCGCATCAGTAGCTAAATACAGCCCAGGCTCATCGGCTCCCCCTTCAATAGAAAGCATATTATTCGGTTAAAAAGAAATTACACAATAAATTATAAGTTGATATGCACCGAAAAGGTGTAATCGGAGTCCGATCCTGCCTTGTGAGCGATAAGTCTTTGCTCGTAAAGAATTTGCCTACCAATGCCCTTTACGGACTTATTAAGGCTGACCAAGATATTTTGGGAGTATTTGGTAAGGGACTCTCTTTAGAACCTTCAGGTAGCAGTGTATGTTGTTAAGCAATATCATGGATTAATTAACTAACTAGCTCGAATGATTTAATGTGGTACTTCAGAGGTTGTCGGTTTCATTTTTTGCTTAAAAATTACTTGTATATATAGTGTATCCAGTGGCGGATCTAGGATCTTACTGCTGAGGGTTTTGGGATCTTTAATTTTATCACCTATTTGATTTCAGGATAGTTATCAAGAACTATCAAGAAGTACCTTTCCGAAGTAGGTATAGATTGTCGTACCTTTATCTTCAAGGATATGATGAAGCTCCAGAGAATTCTGGTGAATTCCACGGAGCCCAACCGTACATATAATTGGATTTTCCACTTGCCATTTATGTGTCAAATTAAACTAGATGATCTCAATGCCACGAAGCAGTATCGACGTACATTGAACTTCAGCTAGAAATTTTCGCAACTTTTGAAGTGCTGGCTGCTATTTCTACGTTGGAATTCCATATGTCAGGGCACACCATCGTTTTGCCTTTGAGTAAGCAATTGCAATCAGAAACGCAAGATTTTTCCGAGGCTCCGAAATTTTCAGAAGATACTATGCAGGAATTTCAAGAGATGAAAAAAAAAATGCAAAAATTCATTTCCTCGAAATTTTTGAAAATGTGGGCGAAGTATGCACAGAATACGACATCGATATAAAAAAACGCATCAACAAATGGCATAGAAATATATGCAGTGTCGATAGTTGATACTGGGAGCGTTGAAGATAGCTATAGAATTGCTTTCTATATTCCACTCATCGATTCGAAAATCTTCAGTCGTTTTATAAAAGAAATTTTTTTTTTTTGAAAACTTCGTAGTCGAGGGGGTTTAACCCGAAAATCACCCACCTAATCCGCCATTGAGTGTTTCCTTGACATGGTCTCTGATAATGTTCTTCAATAATTTTCCGTGAACACCAGCACTTAGTAAGTTTTCAAACAATTATTGTAAAAAGAATGCAAGAAATTGCAGTGGATGATTTCTCTTTCATTGAATAAAAACGTTGAGGAATAATTGTTATTTTTTAATCGATTATCCTTGATCGTAAACATAACCATAAAATATCGATCAAATGTGATCGAAGGACAAAAATTTAAAGTAATTAATGCCATTGCAAAAATTACATATAACTATGAGGGCCACTGTTTTACCTAAAACTAATGCCAGGTTTCCAACCTGTCTTAAATGACAAAAATTTGTATGGCAAACTACGACAATAAAAAAACCTGTGTCGCTAATTTTATAAAAATGATCATTCAGCTCTTTTCTGCATATAAATTTTTAAATGGGGCACATTTTTTGTCATTTTAAGGTCTAGTGGAAATACGGCATAAGAGAGCGCAACAAGCAGCCAAGGAAACTGTTAGGCGTGCAACAGGAACAGGAGCACATACATAAATGCAGGCTATTGGTTTATACCGCCAAACTAATATAACACAAAATACAAATACAGAATCCATTACAGTACAAATGTACAAGCAAACAAGCAAGTGAATTGCATGACGGTTAGCGCGCTGAATTGCCATTTTCACCATACTTACCCAAAACGCTTAGGTATGCCTCGCCATTAACCGTGCCCGCCTCATTTGAACGCACGCATGTATATAGGCCAGCATCCGTTTCACGTACATTCGACATTAATAAGTCTCCAGATTCCAGAATTTGCATACGACTGGATATTTCAACAAGTTGTGTTTCTGTGATTGATGAACATCATACATATATACAAATGTAGCAATGTGAGTCATATGCAGAATTGCGGTAAAATAATGATGCGAACGATGAATGTTTGTTTGGTGGTGGCACACACAAAACAAATTATGCATTTCCGTCAGAGGGAATGTGCAGTTGATACATAGGCATTGTTGTTGTTGTTAGCATTCATCCAAAATGGCGCAGGCATTTCCGCCAGCCAAGCAGATGCATGCACGTAGCCAGTTAAAAAAAAAAAACCAATTAAACGGTATTCAATGGAGGCGGGCGAAGAGCAGCCGTGATTATAATCAAAATTTCACGGGAACATTAAATATTCAAAGTACGGATGAAATTGTTGGACAGCCGAGGATGTATCATACGTAGAGATGGGTGTCCGGATATGACGTTGGTTTTGTGTTTTGTGCGCGAGCGTATCATTCATTATAAACGTTGTTATTGTAGTTGTTAGCATTTTGGCAAAACATGATAAGTATAAAAGCGCGCAAGCAACGCAGATAGCCAGGCAGGCCCGACGGACAGCCAGCAGGTAGCATAGCAATAAATGGTAGTTTGTTGTGTGCAGCCGCCAATTGTTGGTGTTATTGCGGTTTTGATTGGGGTTTTTGTTTTGTTTTGGTGTACGTAAAATTAATGCGGCGGTTTTGCGGTGAAACGGATTTTAGTAGCACATTTAGCATTTTAAAATACACATTGCCACATTTACAGTTCGGTTTTGGTTCGGTTCAGTTTTGGTTGTGGTGGTAGTAGTAGTAGCAAATGTTGTTGTTGTTAGCGGCAATATTGGTGTTGTTGATTGCGTTGGTTTTAAATGGTCATTTGGTTGTTGGTTGGTGGGTTGGTTGGTTGATGGTTAGTCGCATGGGGCACCACACGAAATTAGAAACGGAAAACAAAAACAAACATTTCATTAGTATTAGTAGACATAAAATTGTGAAGCGTGCAAATTTTAATAACTTTTTATTGGCTAATTTTGTTATTAAGTATTTAAAATAAATTTTGGCGGTAGGAGTTTATAATTGCGGCTAAATTTTCATAATTGTTTCGCAAATGCCAAAAGATACAATTAATGATTTTGCGCGCTATAATTTATATAACGTTGAAAATGCACGTTTTTTAAAGCTTAAATAACTTTAGGAATTTTTGTGGATTAGCAGTCTTACGAAAATCTATATATAGCAGGGCTGGAAGTTTTTTTTACTATGCGGATAAACCGAATATTCGAATATCTGAATATGTAAAATAATTCGAATATCCGAAAAGTGTGTGGAATTACGGATATCCGAATTGTGTATAGATATTTGGATATTCGAATTCAATAGCAATAAAATAACAATTGTTTGTGCGTTACGGAAGTTTCTTTTATTTATTTTTCAACTCGATGATAGATTATTTTGAGAACAATTTTGCGAATCCGCTCAAATATTATTAAGAACTAACAAGTACCCGCCGTGCTTCACTGCGCCTTAAAAATATTTTTGTGTTGTTACGCACTCCCAAGACTCTTATGGCTTCATTAATAAAAAATAATATAACTAAGTAGCTTTGAAGACCTTTTTGAAGTGAGACTTTCAAAAAAGTTTTCGATTTATAAAGCATTATTTATTTTTTATAAATTTGGGTGTTAGCTTATGTATGTATTTTCGGAGTTATTTAGAAAGATGTGATGTGTCGGTTTTCTCCTGGAAATTTAATTTACGTATAATCTTATAACTCAAGTCTTCAATTTTCGACGGTAAACTTTCCTAAACATCTTTAGTTTAATACCCGTATTGTAATATCTCATTTATTTTATCAATTGAAATGAATACAATTTTTCAAACAGATGGCAACCCCCTCAAACAAATTTTTGGCAGTAAAATTTATTAGCCTCTTATCAGCGTACTTGACTTAGTTTTTACTTCCGACTGCTCTGTTAATATTTTGGAAACTAGCACAGTGGTACGTATGGTTAAATATCATAAACGGGCTATGAAATTAATACAAAAATGAATAATTAATTAAGAATGAATTGAATACTCAGAAGAGGTATGGTCAAAAAAACACAAACCGTGGAGGATTTACAAAGTTTCGACGGTTTTTCGCAATATTTTTGAGACTTTCCAAGCTTTTGTTGTGATTATGTAGGGACTTTTTCTTTTTTTCTCAATTTTAAAAGTTCCTTGGGGTTCTTCCGGACGGTTAAGAATTTATCGGGAACTTTTAGGATTATTTTCCGCAATTTCTGGATTTTTTTTTTGAAATTTTTGGAACACTTCGAGACTTCTTCGGGACCTTTAGAGAATGTGTTGAGATTATTTTGAAACTTTTCTAAGAATTGAACAGTTTTTTGGATCTTTTGCGGTACAGTTAAGAATTTTTTCGGGATTTTTCCAGATTTTATCACAATTTTTCTATATTTTTCGAAATTTCGTAGGGTCCTTCGATTTTCCGCACTTATTGCTTAAAATTACAAATGTCAAAAAAGCAACTAAAATCTTCTGGCCGTTTTTTATAAAATGAATGTCTGGTCGAGGTTGTGTTTTATATTTTTCTCGGACTTTTGCCACTTTTTTACAGTATACGCAGCATTTATAAGTGAACTAAGTAACTAAGTACATACATACTTATAAGACGCAATCGTTTTCATTTTGCCTACCGTCCGGCGCGCCGCCAATCATGGCTTGATATTCAGTACAACAACATTTGCCCTCTAAGGCAATTCCTATGTCAAATAAGCAAATATAGATTCATAAACCTACAAAAACTACAATCTTTCAATTTATATTTTAGTTTATTTGTAGCACACGTTATCGTTCATAACATGATAAGAACATAGCAAGGTAGAACCGATCTCTCAATTTGTCGGCCATGATTTTTTTTTGAAGTTTGCCAACATTTTAAAATCATATAAAAGTGAAAATAAAAAATTGAAATTGTTCGAAATTGTTGTTGCTTGAGATTCAAAATGAAAATGTGTGTGTGAGTTTGTGAGTAAATTTAAAAATTAAATTGTTTGGAAACGTCAAGAATTTTAAAAGTGACTCTCAGCGGTTCTACCTTACTATATTTTTATCATGGTTCATAATACCGAATTTGAATAATACTGATTGGTAGCCCATGTCGTATGAGCAACATTGTAAGATTGAATGCTGTGAATTTTAATTGTCTTTGTTGACTGGGGCGTATGAGTAATGCAATGTAGATTATTTTTCGAGCTGCTCCTAAAAAGAGTACATCCAGACTAGTCTCCATGGGCCATCAATTCAATCAAAACTCTGGGCGAGTCTTTTGTGAGTACAATTGACGAATACTTAAGTGATAAATATGTCGGCATTTAACTAATTTATGTATGCTACGCAGGAAAGGTAGACAGAGTACATTTTTTTGATACATAAGTACCTTGGTTATGTAAAGAATGAGGCTATGAAAATATTGTTTTGTTCAATTTTGTCCTTTAATTATAGAAAACTGAATGCATATGCAAGTACATGGGGCTTCCCAGCTAACCAAATGCGGAGCGCCCCAAATATGGAGTGAAACAGGATTCATACAGTAACACTTCGAATGAGCGTTTCCGGAGCGCTCCAAGTATGGAATAAAAAAGGAGTCAAAGTATTTTTTTGTTATCTTGTTTTTATTTTCTTTGTATCTGGTCTGAAGGTTGAAAATAAAATTTTTAGTCAAGAAGGGGGTCGCAAAAAAGGCTTTTGACGTTATGGCAGTTTCGAAAGCACTTGGAGGTAAGCAAAAATGCATAAAAAATCCCTTTTTGCAACTTTAGATCTTTTCAGACAAATTTAATAGAAAATTATATGGTTCTGGCAAAGAAATCAATAGAGAGAGTGGTTCCACACTTCACAGGAACGTCTTAAAAATATTTTTTTTTACTTATTTCATAATCTTTCCTTTTGTATCTGCGGATGATTTGAAGTCCTTTTCACAAAATCATAGGCAAATAGGGGAGTCCGTAAAGAAGTCTTTGCGGATTATCTGAGGCAAATGTCTAGAACTCCTAAATCACCCATTTAAGAAGTAATAAAGGCACACTATTTTCATATATATGGAGAAGGAACTCCTATGCTCCTTTTGGGAGCCTTCCTAGGAGCGTAAGCGCACCGTACAGGGAGTCTTAATTGTGCACCCTGCGGACTCCGCTTCGGCGTTCTATGAGTCACCTTATTTGCAGAATTTAATTTATATCCTTTACTAATAGATAGCGCTTAATACATATAAAACAACACATGTATATTAGGATGCATCGCTCCCGGTACAAAAGAAAACGAGTATTGGTTTTTCATCGGAATTATAAAATTTATTATATTCAAAGACTTCTGTCTAAATATTTTCGAAAAGTATTAAGCTTAACGTGAACTGGAAATTAAATAATTTAGAGAAAATATTTTTACAGAAACTTACTTTATATCTTAGAAGAGTTTAAGCTTAGAAGGTGTTAAGAAATTTTATCAACGACGTCCAAATATTGAGATTTTCGAATGAATTTTCAAATCAGAACAGCTCACGTAAGACTTAACATTTTTATAACTCCTGTGGAAAAACCGCAACTCTTTTTTGGTGTGCATTTTTTTAATTTTTAAAAGGGATCACAAAATCACTTCAGATGATAGAAAAGTTTAAACTAAGAAGGGTCGTAAAAATATTTATTTAATGAGAATCCAGCTCAAGCAAATCTGGAAGCGGAAGTCTTAGATGTAAAACTTTTTCTAATTACGGTGGAAAAACCGCAACTTTTTTGGTGAGGCACCTTATGGCACATTTCTCAATTTTCTAAAATATTTAACAAGCTTAGACTACCTAACGATGAAGACAGTAATTGAATTAGTTGCCCACCTAACCAACATCTCCTGAGGATGGAAATATTTGTCCTAAAACCGAGTGGAGTGAAGACCAAAACGCTATTTGGTGGGACAAGCTTTTTAAAGCTTTCTGTAGATTTTATATGAGCTTAAAAGCTCTCTCCGATCCTCACTGGTCTAAGGAAGTGTTAGCCAGAGAAAATTTTTATTTCGAGCAGGCACATTTAAATTGTACAGCGAGCTTTGACACGCGTGCCTATGAAGTGGCATTAAAATTAAAGCGAAAGCTCAGAAGTTTTTCGCATTTTCTAACAAAACCTTTTTATAAAGCTTTTATTTAAATGTATTTGAAGATAAAATAATTTTATTTGAGTTTTTTTTTGTATTTAAATTAATTTGAATCATCGCAAATTGTAATCGCTACAGAGTTGAAATATTATAGAAAATAATGTCAAACAGAAATGTTTGCAGTCACAGAAATTACTTTTTACACGTAGTTTCCTGGAATAATTTCTTTATCTATAATTTGGTGTCTGCAATTACGCACGCTTTTGCCAAACCTTTAGCGCATGAAATTTTGTTTTATATATACTTCCTTCCACTCCAACACAGTACACTGATTGCATAAATACCTATACAGCCAAAAATAAAAAAAGCTTTGCTCATTCATTCATGTAAAGATGGAAAAATTCTCGTCTAATGAATGTCTGAGTGTTGTACTTCTAATGCCAACCAAAAACGTCCAAAAACTTTCGACACTTCACTTGAATAGACGAAATAACATAAAACTTTCAGATAAACAAACATGTGTTGTGCAAAAACAACATGCACCCACATATCTACGTACATAGATATGTATGTATGTATGTACAGTACTTTTTCCCGTTATTAACTTAAGTGCTACGTTATGCTTATGTATGTGTATGTATGCGCGCTCAAGTGCAGTTTTCATCAACACTCATACATATTAATATATGAATGTATGTATGTATGTACATGGACTCGCATTCTCAGTTCAACTTACCGTTGTAAATCCATGTGATGTTCGGATTTGGCGCCCCAACTGCCCGGCACCAAATAGTCGCGTCCTTGCCATCCAATGCGGTCACATTTTGCGGTGGTTTCTCCATAACAGGCGCAGAAGCTACGAAAAAAAAATTAAATTTTATATAAAAAATAAAGTCAAAAGCCACGCTAATGAAAAAAAGTCATGAAAAATATGCAGCTAGAACGACACAAAGTAACATGAGAGCACAAAAAGGGCGAAAAAAACAATCGCGCAGTTTTTAGTAAAAAAAAATACGAGCACGAAAAAATAGTGTATATGTAAGTACAGTTACAGTAGAAGAGTAGGAAAACGGGGCTTACACGTGCGCTAACGTTCGGCTGGTTTATGCTATCAAGTGGTTTATGTTGGTGCCACAGCTGGTCAGCTAGCCAGCAAGTCAGCCAACTAACAGACTAGTGTTGGGCCAATTATTCATTTACGAACTTTGACCGGCTTGATAGGCAAACAAAAAAGGGTGTAAGTAAGTGCAAATAAAACATGCTAGGTGCTTGTGTGCCTACTCGGTGCGTTGGAGAATTTTCTTCAACTACCGTCAGGCCATTCAAACAAAAATGCGCGTTATTTGTTAGTGTAAATATGCAAAAGGTAGTAGGCAAATATGTATGAGTAAAGGTACGAGCATGCCTTTATTTGAGGTTATGGTTATTATGTATGTATGTATGTATGTGTGCCAATTCGAGTGCATATGAATATTTATATTTACAGTATTTCTCGGTTATAAGCAGACTATCAAATGTTACACCTGCACCACAAGCAGTTATTCTGTTGCTCTTACTGAAGAGGTTATCTTAATTGAGAATCGATATTTCCCCTTTCTGATACCAATTATATCTCAGACCATGATTAATCCCTGTGCTAATTTTAACTAAACTAGTAGCTTTATTTGTATAAATATAATTTGAATTTTATATAAATGCCAAAAAGATGATTTACATAAATTTTGAGAATGTGGCAACTCTTTTTAAAATGCTTTTAAAATCATTTTGTGCAAAACTGTTAGATATCTCTATGTAACATTTTAAACAACTAGTAAACGAAGTTTAATTTTGTCTTTAAAACACGTGGCAAGCCTATTCAAAAATATTTTCGATAAAAACGTTCTTTAGCATTTATTCGTGACACCCGTATTGCAATGCTTCATTAAATCTCTCATTAAATTTAACTTAAGTTTTTAACCTGGGTGAAACTCTTTTTATGAAACCCCTCATTTAATCAAACTTAAATCTTTAAACTGATAGCACCCCTTTTCATAAAATCTCTCATTAAATTTAACTTGCATTTATAAACTGGTGGCAACCCCTTTAATTAAACCTTTCATTGAATCCAAATGCATTTTTCAACTGGTGGCAAGCCTTTTCATTAAACCTCTCATTAAATTGAACTTGAATTTTGAAGCTGGTAGTAGCTTAGAAATAGGGCTTATTTAAAAGTATTATTAAAACTCTCTGACTTCTCAAATTTATTCGGTTTGAATTATTAAATTGACGGCAACCCTTTTTCAAAATATTTTCAAGGTAAAGCGATATTTCATTTAACTTGGTCAAAAATCTGGACAAAGGAATAAAAAGTCATCAAAATTGTTTTCGGTTGATTTTAACCCTTAGAGCAGGCGGCCACCCTCTTCAAAAATACTTTAGAAACAAAGTTTTCTTAAACTTATTGAAATATTTAATTAAACTTGTCAAATTAAATAATTATGAACTACAAGACAGATCCCAAACCTCTTGAAAATATTCTTGAAGTAAAGATTTTAAAACTTATCTTTTGAGACGCATAATGGTTTGATACCCATACTAACCTGTAAATTAAATCGATTATGACTGATTTTTTAAAAGATGCCAACTCTGTTTATAAATATAAACAAAAAAATAATTGATACCTATAAACATATAATATATTAAAACGTTTTAATTAACTTATTGACAAAATTGGTCTTAACCTATAGAACAGCTGGCAACTCTCAGCAAAAATATTTTAGAAATAAAGTTTACTTAAACCTCTTTCGTTTGACACCCGTATTAATATATTTAATTTAACTTTTCAACGAACTTCGTTTTAAATTACTACACAGATGGCAACTCCTTTAAAATATTTTCCAGATAAAGCTTTTCAAACCTACATATATCGTTTGATATCCATATTAAAATATCTGATTTAACCTCTAAAATAATTCGATTGCGATTTGATCGACAGGTGGCAACCCTTTTCAAAAATATAAATAAGGAAATAAAGCCTTGCGAAACCCTTTTAGATTTATACCTAAACGTATTGCTTACTGACTAAATTGATTCTATATTTTTGAAGAGTCGGCAACCCTCTCCAAAAATATTTTATAAACAAAGCTACCCATATTTAAATATTTAATTTAACTAGTTAATTTGATTTACATATTTTGAATTTATTAGCAGGTGGCACACCTCTTAAAAATTTATTTCGAGAAGTTATATTTTTTTAAGCTTCTTAATTAATTGATTTTAACATTTTGTAAAGGGTGGCAATCAGGATTTCATAAAACCACTCCCTGCTTATCAGCACCGAACTCGTGCATTTCTGACGGTTCTCATAACCGAGCAATACTGCTTTAGCGTTGCTATTATATAATATTTAAAATAATAAATGTTTGCATGGTAGCGTTATAGGGTGATGAAGGTATTAAAAATGTTGGCGTGACTGTGGAAATTTTACGTGTGCTTATATATAAAAAAAAGTAAATATAATATTTAAATAGATGTACATATAAAATTCATATAGCCAAGATTTCTACGTGCACACATAAAAACATATTTATTAAAGTGCGGTATTAAGTATTTTTAATACAAAAAATAAATGTTGAAATACTCAAGTGAAGTGAGCAGTTGGCTGCTGTTGCCGATAGCACTATTTGCATATAAAACATATAACGCTTAATTGCAGGCAACATGCCAACGCTGATATATTGTAGAGCCTGGTTTTTGTTTTTTTTTAGTAAGTAACTAGGATTGTGTTTTTGAGCTTGCTTAAATAATACACAAGCAAAAAAGAGGCTCATTCGTTTACTAAAATATATAAATTTAAATAAAATAACGGCTTGAAGAGAACAGTCAAGAGCCACAAATATTTTAGGATAACATAATGCTTTTAACGGAGATTGATGAGGTATAAAATGTGCCAGCTATTCAATAATAAAAATTATTATTCAACTTTAGTGGCTATTAAGTTAAATGAAGTTAAGAGCGGTGCGCCAGTTTGAGTGGCAAAAAGCTCGTGATCAAGTCATAGGCATTATAAAACGTTAGACTACTTATATTAGGTTAAACATGCAGCTCTGATGCCGTAAAGGCCCATTGCGATGTCCAAACGAGGGGTTTCCCATACTTTTCCAAAAATCATATTTCCTCGCGAGTTCAAGCAGACCGTCTAATGGAAGTTTATTCAAACAGTCTAATCTTTCGAACTAACGTATGGGCCCCAGAAACAGTCATCATTCCAGCCCTACTGGGAATGAGAACTTTAATTCTGGACGGTATCCAACTTAAAAAAGAAAGTAGGAAATAAGGCGAGCTGGAATGGTATTAGTATTAAGAAATCCTCCCGGTGGCACCCGCCAGTTCACCGCACAGACAGCTCAAAAACACACAAAGGCATTAAAACCAGCATCTTTGGACCCAGAGAAAAGATGTCAATTGTTATGGGTAAACTCCCAAGCAACTTACCAGTGGAGGCCTTCGCTGTAAGTTTGTGGGCAGCGCGCAGTCTTCAGCGAAATCTTTGCAATGCTAGATCATCATTATAAGTTGCAGAAAGGCTGCACGCAGGGCTCCTTTTTCCTAAGTCATTGGTTTTCGAGTGCGTAGAGAGATACATTTTTAAAACTTTCTATTATTAATTTTTTAACCTTCAACATCTGTTGACATCAACTGTGCTACGACTGTTATACAAAGGTTGCATTAATAACGGGGATTTTGAATTATTTCTGTCTAGACTTAAAAAATTCATGCATTTTATTTTAATCAGAAGAATTTGTAAGAAGGCCTTAGACATTACAAAAAAGGTTAAAATTAATTAGCAAGCCGCATAAGTGGCATTGAAATAAGCTTAAAAAATTAATAAGCACCTGGCATAAAACACAATGAAATCGTACCTATACATGTACAAATGTATTACAAATTCTTTTCGAAAGCATGACTGCTAAGTGGAAAAATTACCGATTTGGCTCTGAAAAGTCTTAAAGCAAAAACAAATTTAATAATATTTTGCTTTTGGTATACATATACCGTAGGGTGGCTCGATATACGAGCAAAAAATCTCTATAAGGCATATTGGAAGCACAAAAAATGGTTGAGGGTGACTTCGATTGCCGAAGGTGAGAGTGTTATAATCAGTTGTGGGCTAAGAAGTACCTGCTCTGAGCCCTCTCTAGCCAAATGGTCAGATGTTGCATTGCCAAACACTCTCGACAGACCATGAAATCAGAGTACATTACTGAACTATAAACTCCTGCTTCTCCATCTATTTACCACCATGTAGTCCATGGCTTTGACGACAACATATTCCTTGGTTTAAAACAACAAGACAGATTCTGAGAATGTATGAGTTTTGGTTTTATCAGTAAAGATTCTAAAGTCACCACCAAGCCTCAGTAAACTCAATATTGTAGTATATCTTCAGCAAAGGCGTAATTCTATTTTCATCTCACTCAACTATGAGGATAAAAGTTTTGAAATGAAATTAAAAAAAAAGTACGGTATTCCAAAAAAAAAAAACAATTTTCAAAATATTTCAAATGTTATTCAAAATGTTTTTTATTCCGTTATTTAAAAGTACGTAATTTTAGGGTCCGAAACAGAAAATAAAAACCTGCTACTTTTGTGCACTTTCTGAAATATAAATAAATATTTAAAAATAACCTCATTGAATCTCTTTCGTCTGACATCCATATTGTGCTACATATTTTAATTACCTAATCAAAGTTGAATTTGATTTTATAAACAGGTGGCAACCATCCTATGTGTACTTTAGAAATAAAGCCTTGGGAAAACCATTTTTATTGATACTTAAATTGTAATAACTAATTTAAATCATTTAATAATTTTAATGCAATATTTTAATTAAAAAAAATGAAATCTTATTGCACAACCTGCCAAGCCCTTTAACTTGACATCTTCTTTTTAAAAATGTAACAAACTCGGTGTACTCTAAAAGCTACAAGAATACAAATTTTCAACTTAAAATTGTATTTATAGTGAACGTATGAAAGCTATAAAAAATTCAGTGTCCTCAAATGCACTAAAAAACAAATTTCCATTTAAATCTGTCCATAATTCTACTTTTGCTCACAATTTATATGCAAACTAGCAAATACCCGGCGTGCTACACTGCGCCTTAAAATTATTTTTGTGTTTTTTGATACCCGTATTGTAATATCTCATTTATTTTATCAATTTAATTGAAAAAAAATTCAAACAGGTCTCAACCTCAATTTTTCAAATATGTGGCAACCTCTCCAAAAATATTTTCGGCTGTAAGTTTTCTTAAACCTCTTTCTTTTGACAGCTATATTGCAATATTTGTTTTATCTTATCAATTTACTTAAACTGCCATCTTCAAATATGTGGCAACTCTCTAATTTTTTTCTTTCTAAATTTTAAGTTAGACCACTAGCAATACATCAGCGAAAATTGCATTCAATTTCAGGCATTAGTTGTCGAGTGTTGCGCGTACAAACATACAGACAGACAAAGAGACATAAATTCTAGAACGTTTTTGATTTGGCTTCTATTGCTCTAATAAATACCCCCATATTAATATCTCTTTAATATCTATAATGTACAGACAATTTACAACTTTACTATTTTACTATATATGTATATAGATGAAGCAATCTGCGCCGATTAAATTATTTTGTATAATTTGAATTCATTTAAATACTATTTTAATGAAAGTTGGGAGTTAAAAAAAATTATTTAGAGGACACATATTTTGATTTTTAACCAAGGAGATTTTAGTTAGGTTTTCCCAGATTTGTTTCTAAAAACAATTTTTCCAAATCAGCATACAAAAATTTGCTGCCGCCCTAATGCTGGTAAATCGTAAAGAAAAATGAAAAAAAGCTTTGCAAACATTCAAATGAAATAATAATTAGGAAATTTCTCAAAGGACCAGAGTAAATTGCGTGTACACTCGTACCTTAAATTTAACGCGAACGAGCAGAACAAAAGAAAACCCTCGAATGAAAAGTGCAAAATTAAAGGAAAGAACCGTAAAAATGTCACATTTAATTTAAATACATATCAACTTGCGTGCGAGCCGGCAAAGTGGAGAAGTTTTGCGTGCAAATTATACACCTTCGAGAAAGGGCGGTTGAAAAAAGAAGTAAAATAAAAGGGTGTACATAGCAGTAGCAGAAATGAAACAAACAAAAAAACAAAAAAGTTATGTGCAATCAAACACGCACGCCAACGGAAAGGCAGCTTTGAAACAATAAAGGATAAGGTAAAATGCGAGGTCAAAACTAGAGCGGCTGCATTAACGAGCTCAAAGGTATACATATATGTATGTGCACGTACATACATATGTACATATGTAGGTATACTCATATGCATAAACACACATAAAATATTCAGAAACAATTTACAGTTTCTTTTTGTGGAGCTACTACAGTTAATCATAAACACAAACCGCTCATTGGTCAGTACAGGTCGTCGAACGATTACAAAATCAAGTCTACTGGCTGGCGTGTCAAATGGTCTGTAAGTATGTGTATGTGTATCTGTGTGTGTGTGTGTTGGCACAAATTAACAACTTTACATGTCCTTAATGAGCATCTGAATATTTTGCATGCCTCCTTTCCATTTCATCCTTCCATGCTTTATCTTCATTTCAGATTTCGCAAATGTGAGCAATGAATAAAAATTTCCAGCACCAATAACAACAACAATAATAAAAGAAACAACAAAAAAGCAATTGCAAAATGTGTGCAGAAATTACGGAAAAGTTTGGCCTCCATCGTGTTGGCAAAAGAGGAAAATGTATGAAAAAGGCAAAATTAAAGTTAAATTGTGTTAACAAAGGAATAAACTCAACGAATTCACAGTTCATTATGAACGTGAGCGAAAAAAATAATAATAATAATAATGCAATAATAGGCATACGAAATGAATAAAAGTTGTTAATCATTCGCAGATCATTCACAAGTCGCAGCAACTTTTTTTTTTATTTATCAGATCGTGCGCTGGACCAGCACTGCTGCCTGCCTGCCGTTGGCAGAGTGTGAAACAATCGATTGACTGTCTGCGGGATGATTGCTTATCGACTATCTGAAATGTGACGGCAAATTGCGGGGCCAGATGGAGCAATTGAAAATAATGCTTATGCTTACATATTTAAATTAACCGTTATAAATATATATACATATTCATGTACAATGTATTATTAATAATTTGTAAAGAAGCAATCATTTCATTTATGCTCATACTCTTATGTACATTCACCAAGCAATCTTATTGTGACGCCCTTTCCTTTAACAATGAGCATGCAAGCGCATTCTTTATTGTCCTTGTTTCAAGGTAGCCCGTTAAAGATATACATGCATAAATAACTAAGGTAAGGTATTAAAAAAAAAAAAAATTTGAAAATAAATCGTTTTTTTAACCCCCCGTTAGTTTGGGACTTGTAGTTTATTTAACTTGTAAATTTATTTATTTGAACTTTTGAAAAAGATGGCAACTCTATATATTAAAAAAATGTCCTTTCTAAATTGATTTAGAATTTCTACACATGTCGCAATCGTCATCAAAAATATATTCGTTTCATTTAACTGAACTTGTTATTTCAATTTATTTTAATTTTTTGAACAAGTGGCAACCCTATTCAAAATGTTTTGAAAATAAATGGTGTTATTTGACTTGTAAATTAATATATTTGAACTTTTGAAAAAGATGGCAACTCTAAATATTAAAGAAACCTTTCTGTGTGTCAAGTTTTATTGAAATACGTCCAGCAGTTATAGCGTACCGCAGGTTAGGTTAATGCTGGGAGCTGCCAACACGCTATTGCTATAAGAATGTCACCGTAATATGCGAAAAATTTACCGTTAATATCTTCCAAGCTACGTCTCACGGCAGTGGTTAGAGCACTCCACTCTTAGACACTGACAGATTTATCGCTGTCAAATAAATCAATATATTTGTCGAAGCTAGTGTATCTCACAAGCTTCTCACTGTTATTATAGAATGTCCTATGAAACTAATTATTTCCCGCGTAATCAACCCTTTGAATATTAAAAGTTGTTTAAGGGGTATTCGTTTAGATAAAATGAAATCACAATTATTCGAGTTGGCAATTTACCGCTTCTATTGTGTTGTGGCAGTTAGATTAGTTAACTCTCGTTGTTATCGTGGTTTTAGTTGTTGTTGTTGTTGTCGTTCAAGTTTGTTTGCTATTGATGTTGGTCAGCTGCAATTTAATTATGCCTTCGTCCATAGTAGGATACAAGGAGAACGCGGCAGTCAAATGACCTAAATTATTGTGGCCAACCAGGCAAACGGGGAGTCAGTCAACAGGCCATCAGACCATCACGCATTCAGTCAGTGGGGTAACTGATCGGCGTGCTTGTGAACGGACCGCAAATTCTGTAGAGGGGACTTACTGTCTAATGGAACTTTGCATCAATCGCGGGCACATGGTCGCGTAAAGCGAAATTGCATGCTTTTAATTTTTAGTCCTTTGCTTGATTGCGAGCGAGCCACGCTTGATGCAAATTAATCTTGCCGGTGGAGTTGTTTTCTATGTTCGAAAACGTGTCGTTGGTAGATGAATGGGTTTTGGTTATATCGTTTGTCGGTTGTACGTGCAAATTTGAGGTTGCTAATAGTGTGGTAGGAGTATTTTGGCATTTAGCGACACGAGTTTTGCGCTTTCAAATTTACATATGTACATATATATGTAGTTATTATTTGGTGGTATACAAATATTCGTGTGTAGTGAGACCTCGATATATATGTGTATGTAGTTAAAGATGATTTAGAAATACTTCGATATATTGACTTTGTTCCCCTTTCGTTGTTATCAACAATATATTGATAAAAAAATTGATGGTAATAGTAGTGGAATTCTTATTGCTATTCGTAGTCATACTGATATTTGCATTTGGATTCGTATTCGTGTTAGTAATCGTACTTGTATTTACATTCGTAATCATACCATTATTTTCGCTAAGATTCGTATTCGTATTCGTGCTCGTATTCGCATTCGTATTCATACCGGTGTTATCATTCAGATTCATATTCGTATTAGTAATCGTACTCGCATTCGTATTCGTAATCATACTCGTAATCGCATTCGTAATCGTACTCGTAATCGCATTCGTTTTAATACCGGTATTTTCATTCAGTTTCATATACGTATTAGTAATCGTGCTCGTATTCGCATTCGTAATCATACCGGCATTTTCATTCAGATTCATATTCGTATTAGTAATCGTACTCCTATCGCATTCGTAATGCTGATCGTATTCGTATTTGCATTCATAGTTGTATTCGCATTCGTGTTCATACTCGTAATCGTATTGACATTCTTATTTTATTTTGGTAATCGTACTAAGAGTACTCGTATTTGTGTTTGTAGTCGTATTCGTAGACCTATTAATTTTCCCCCATTTGAAAAACGTCTCAGCGAAATTTTCGTTTAATAGAACTTTCGTAATATATATAAGGCTTGGTGGCACCCAGTGTTTACTATTTATATTTATGCATGTATATGCGTACACATAATCAGAGGACAGCGGATAGTTTCTCACTTATTTCCCGGCAAACTCCACCCACTTGCGCAGGTTTGCTTTTAATTTCCTCAAAGATATACGCTTATGTTTGTATGTACATATGTGTCCGGCCAATTGTTTGTATGCCAACATATACATACCTATATATACATATATATATAGTATATATACTCGTATAAACGCATATTAATTTGTATACACGACGGACGAACGGTGGTGGCGTGTAGCAAATACCGCACATCTAATACAAAAACAAAACACCAGCAAATAACAACAAATTCACTCGATTTTTATGCCCCATTGGTGCGCTGCTGCTGCTGCAATTGATGGTTGCAATAACGTTACAGCGCGCTACATTGAGGTCACAAAGTGGGCGATGAGCTGACTTCTTATGAGTGCAAAACAATCGCCGCAATTGCATTTTATGCCACTTCCCGCGAGGTGGCATGTTGTCCAGGTGGTGTTTTGAGAAACCGATTTGAATTTATGCTCGTTCGCAACTCTTTGTGTTAGATGATGGAGTTAGCTTTATTTATTTAGGGGATTCACAAGACGTGTTAACCGTCGTAAAATCTTAAGGTTAACATCTTTTTTAATTAAAATGGTTTTAGGGGATTTCTAACTAAACCGAAATTCTTTTAAACTGATAAAGAATATATAATTAGCCAACCCCCCAACCATTTTAACCGCTATTTTACATAAACAAGTGTTAAGCTTAAGATTTTACGACGGTTAACACGTCTTGTGAATCCCCTAATTGTGTGTAAACATGTTTACTCGCAAAGGACCTATTTAACTGTAATGGGTAAACTCACACTTGCAACAGGGCATATGTGCATTAATTTGTATTGCGCGGGTCAGCAGCTAACGATGCGTTGCCGTGTGTAGCGCGCTGTTTTTTTTTCATTTTTTCAGTTTTTCATACATGTAAGGCAGTTTATTCAACTTTGCTGTGTTAATATTTTCTCTGTTTTTAAGTGGTCTACGCCCCAACTGGTCAATTGACCACAACATATTGTCCGTTTTAGTGACAAACCGTAACTCTTGGTAGCGATGAATGGCCATTTGCTAACCTTTTTACGCTTTGAGCGAGTATATTAAATGTCAAACTGGCGAGCATTTCTTTAGTGCAAAAGTTTATTGCATATTAACTATAAAAATGTATGTATATGTACATAAATATACTCGTACATACATATATACTAACATGTGTGTAAACTCTAATATTAAGTACTTTCAATTTGTTTTAGAAGTTGACTTTATAATTTTATACAGGTTGAAACATAAACCGGCTATTTTATGACTTAACAATGCAGGGAAAACGGAAATACTTCGCACTATATAAAAAGCTATAAGGCAAAATACACATATTTAAGGAAATAAACCGTTGCACAAATGTGCAAATGAGGCCACTAGAACGAGAATAGCCCGCCTACAATTTTGAGTAAATAGAGATGTTGCCTTAGAAGAGTACTGCTTACAACCAGATGTGGGTTAAACTGACTTTTCTTGTAGATTTTCGGCCGAGGAATTCAAATTTATTGTCAAACATTTACTAACAAATCTTTCAGACGCTTAGTTTTTAATTGCATCTAAATTTTTAACTTTTTAATCAGATTTTTCAGAATTTGTATGCATTTTTGTAGTCAATTAAATTCTAGCACAATAAAGTGCAAGTTTTAAGTTGCTAAAAAGTCGCGTTGATTTTTGATAATCTTTTTTTTTTTTGACTGTGACGCAATGGTATCCCTACAAAGAAATTGTCGAATAGGTTTTGTAGGAAAGGAAATGCTTAAAAAAAAAAACTTAAAATTTGAACTTTGTTATACTAGAATTTAATGGGCAAAACAAAACTGCATACTTCAGTCTAATTAAAAATATGAATATTTATATGCAACTTTGCAATTTAAAAAATTAGCATCTAAAACATTTCTCAGTCAACTTTTCATAATAAATTTGAATTACTCGGTCGAAAATCTAAAAGAAAAGTCCATAAAAACAAAAACCAAAATTTTTATGTTGGAGCTAGCCAGCAAAGTATTAATTTTTTATTCGAAGGTTGATTTTTCAACCATTTTTTTTTGGTATTTCGTATACGTTGTTAGTTTTTCACTCTGACGTCAATATTTTTTTCAAAGGACTTTGAAATTTTACAGATATGATTAATTCAAAAAATTATTAAAAAAAATTAGTGCAGTGTAGAATATCAATATGGGTACCAATTCTATTCTATTGTTAAATGTGTGTTGGGAAGATGAGAACTTCAGACTAGAGATGGACGCGGGACTAAATATTAAATGCCGATCCCGCTTATGCCGACATTAAATTTCTAGATCCTGAACCCGCCTATCTCGAAATTTTTCAGATTGATTGATTTTTCAGATTGATTCATTAGATTGACCAATATCCTGGTCCGAACTTTTTTCATCCACCAATTTCAGTCGAAAATAAAACTCTGATTGACTTCAATATTTTTACCCATTCCGTGAAAGAACTTAACGATTGTCTGCTTATTGCTTCTTTCAACTTCTCAAATCGAAAAATACCGTTTTTTGTTTTTAAAGTCAGATACTTATTGAAACTTTTATCACTCTTCTGTGTGCTTTAGCCAAATTAGTGCAGCAATGAATTTTGCAATTTTCCGTTTGAAAATTACGAAATTATGTGATTCTACAGAAACTGCAAAAAAAGAAAATTGAAGACTGCACAGATTTACTTTTGCTATGAATGGTGCGTTGGTCTGAAATGGAATTGTTTTTGTCATGTATGTACGTATATATTTATCTAGGTATGCATGGATGTGGATATATACAAACTTACATATGTACATACATACATATGTTTTTTTATTTAGTGCTAAAGCGACGGAAATAGAGACAAAGAGGATTAAAAGCCATCTTACTAAGTTCTAATTGCATCCGAATGCGGAAATGGCAAACGGAGCTCGTCTTATTTTCCCGAAAATATAAAGTGTCTAATGCTCAACCTCCCTCCATCAATAGGTGGTTCACCCATTGTGATTTCTGACAGAGTTAAAAACTTAGTGGTGATTCCGAACAGGAAGCATCTCGCCTGCAAGCAAAATATTGAGGAGCGTATGAAAAAGGCGTCAGTGACTTTTACTATTGAGAAAGCGTCGCACAGTAGTCAATAAATGGGATTTAATGCTCATAATTCACGGAGCCTTCATTTCTCAATCAATTTAATATTTTTTGTTTTAATGAAAGCTAATAAAAATTGCAAGGGACTAGTGAGCCCAAATTTGGAATTTTTATTTGTTTGTATTAAATTTTTTAGTGCAAAGTGCAGAAAATGCACGAATTTTGAAGAAGACCGATTCTCCTGTTCCAGCTAATAAAAGTTTCATAATAAAAACTAGTTAAAAACAACTGTAGGGTTCTTCCAAAAAAAAAAATAAAAAGTAATAATTTGAAATGTTATGACAAAATTTTTACCAAAAGTATTTTTTTTGTTTTTAGTTTTTATAAAAATACTAAATTTTAGTATAATAAAGTGCAAGTTGTAAGTCGCTAAGAGTTCGCGTTGAACAACAATTATAGCGTTTCACTAAAACGGGGAAAAAATTGCACAAGAAAATTTCGAAATGTTATAAAAAATGTTCGTCAAAATGAAATTTTTTAATTTTGTAGAATATTTGTTAGGTAAGCAGCCCATTACATTTTCGTATGGTAAAATGCAAGTTTTAAGTGGCAGAAAAATTCCGCTGATTTCTGACAATTTTGTTTTTTTTTGTTGAAGGTGTCATTCATTTTCTCGGCAAAATTTTATATGGAAGAAAATGCCCAGCACCGTCTAAAACTGGATACCTAGAGTTTTTCCAAAATTAAAAAAAAAAAATATATATTTCGGTGAAATATTTTTATGAGAATAACTTAAAAAAATTACTATATGATATTCATTAACAGGAAGAGCAGAATCGATTTTCTTAAAAATTGCAACTTTTTCTGATTTAATAATAATTTTTGAGGTAAGTTGCTTGAGGATTTCAATTTGTCGGCCGTTGATGTCAAAAGGTTTTGCTATAGCCAAGCGGCAGTGAAGTAGGGTTTAGTCTGGCTACGCAGCACAACCATACTCAATCCCGACTATTGCACCTTGGAGCAAGTGGCTCACTATGTAGCAGAAGACTCTATGGAGACTCAAAAAATTAAAAATATTTTTTCATTTAATACCAAAAATTGATACTACTAAAGTCGAAGATATCACATATAAATTTTGTTTCCGATTTCAGGCGGTTAAGACGTTTTCATAGGGTAATCTGAAGTTTGACCCCTGTGCAACACGCTTTAACCGTCTCCAATCGGGACCAAAATTTATAGGTGATATCGTCGATTATAGTAGCATTGATGTAGATGTTGATGTTTAGGAAATCTGATGTAAAAATTTACTTTCTACATTTAAAGACCACCCTAATACATATACATAACTGTGCGCTAAATTTACGTCACTCCGGTTGTATTTTACTGTGCTCGTTGCAAAATACTTCAAGCAGCGCATTTGAAATTGCGAAGCATGAAGTATCTTTACACATAGCTGCAGCAAGACACTTGTTGCAACGGTTGCTCACACGTTGTTGCTTAATTAATTCATGCTGTACAAGTATGAGGTAACAGCATTGCGAAGCACAGCGGCAATTGACTTCAGAACTGGTAAGCTGGCAAGCCTTATGGGTGGGGTGGGTAAACAGTGGCTGGTTGACCTAAGTGGTCGCGTTAAACGGCTCTAATTGCGCAACTTATCCTCTAGTGTTTGAGTGTTGATGAACAATTTAACCTACTACATGAACGAACGCCAGAAATAGCCGACTTTCTGGGTAGGGAATGATTTATTATAAGCCAATTGACCTAATAAATTCAACTAATGATAACCGTTTAAATTAATTATTTCTTGAGAAATATATCCATATGTAGTTCACGTAACAAATGACAAATTAACAATTACATATGTGCATATGTATGTATGCATGCATGTAGATATGAATAGGTATGCATAAAAAAAGCGGGGAAGGTTGCTCATACGCCAAGCAGGCGTTTCGTTTTGTTTCAACTCTATAATAGCTGATTTCCACCAAGCCTTAACTGCAGTTTATGCCGATTGGAAAACGGAGATGTCAACTGGACGGGGGTAATTCCACCTATTAAGTAGAAGCAAACGAAAGGAAAAAAGCAAAACTTAAGAAAAAAATCTTGAAGAGCACGCCATGTTGGAATTATTGGAACATCTCTGAGCTCTTAACTGCAGTTAAGCTTTTGGGTGGAAATAGGCTATAAAACCATCTACTGCTAGTAGTGAGTCAAGTAATATAGTTTTTCCTGCGATATGGAAATTTGTACACTAAATACGCCCGCATAAAAAAAAAAACGAATGCCATATCATTCGTAGCAGCATTGATTCAAATATTTATTTTAATGCCATAACTGTTAACGGTACAGTTCGAACACACTTAACTTAAGCACTGCCCATAAGAGTGGTTGGGTAATAAAAAGTTTTTATCCTACTTGGCAAGCTATCAAAGTGGTTAAAAGGCATTAAGCTTTAATGCGATTTCAGAAAATAAATCGATCAACAGTGCCAACTTTATTACAATGTAAAATGTCGCATCTCTTAAACGGGGTGGCATACACGCACTTCTTTTACTGGTTTGAAAGCTAACAAGTGAGCGGTTGCTTGGAATGAAGCTGCTTAGCTTTTCCTTTCATGCTTCTGGCGCAAGCAGCGGACAATCCTCAACTCAGCGTAGACAAACTATCGCCTCCTACACGTAGAACAATTACAAAAGTACATACAGAAGCTGAAGAAAAGTTAGTTGACTGTCTGCAAAACTGATGAGTACACTGTGTTGTACATTTTTAGTTCGGAAGAAGTTTACACAATAAAACTTGCTTTTAACTACAAACTATAAGCTGCAATACTTTGTCTAGCAGCATTGATGAGTAAAGTAAATTTGCCTCTGGCCCTTAAAGTGCTGCTTAAGCTGCTTCATAGAAATCTGACAAAAAAAATAAAAAAATCGTGAAGCTAATTTTCCTTTGCTTTCTTCATACACAAACATTTATGCGTACGTATGCGGTAGGGTTATACTTAGTTAGGAAAATAGGTAAGGACCTTAAGAGGTAATACATGTTTTCTTTCGGCTTTTCTTACTAAAATTATTATCATGACTAATGCTATCTGTTAGTAAAGCATAAAATTAACCCTTCCGATTACACCTTACTAAATAAGTCGTAAAATAGGTTAGGTTACGTTGATGTGGCAGTCGGTCCAATGACTAACACACGGGAAACCTCAGTGACTATTTTGCATAAAACCATTTTGAAGCTCTTATTAAGCGTAGGATTGGTTTTATTCCTACAACGGATAGTTCCGTTAGAGAGCTGAAAAAGTGTCTACATAGAAAGCCCGTACTGGCCCTAGCTAAAACTGAGCAGCTACAGAAAAAGTGCTCAACTTTTTCTTCTTCTTCCTCATCCCTGCCACTTCTGCAATATTCATGGCAGATTGTTCCTAATCTCGAAGCGTACCTTTCAAATAGCCAATGACCGGTTACACAAGCCAAGGCCATCGAAATATCCTTCCTTTGAAAGGCTGAACAACTCTTTTTTTTTCCTATCAATTTGCGGCCATGGTAGCCTTGCGGCCAAGTAACTTTGGAGACGGTGATAGTATCATTGAGAGCTGGCAGGCATAACCGAGAAGATATTAATCGTAGTCTTCCTTACGGCATGTGTATTAGGGTATACATCCAACTTTTTGTATAGCTATATATTATATTTCTGCCTGATCAACGCTGCCCTAGACCATAATTCAGGCGGATAATTCCAGTCCTAATTCTCTAGAACAAACTCCGTAGTCTCCTCCTTGTTGTCTAAATCGCTTGCATCCACCCGTGTAAATACATTTATTTCCCCCCTTCTCCACGGTTATGGTATTTGCTACTCTTTTCTTGACAGGATTATCGTCTTAAAGAGTCTGCCGAAAGTGGGTTTAGGGCCGCAATAGTCCGTTTCTTGGTTAAAACTATCCATAGTATGAAGTATAGAAGTGTGGCCGAACCGCAGATCTTTCCATAGCGCAATAGTTTTTAGTCTGAGCGGTGAAGCGGCGGCGACGTGTTTTCCTACCAGATTTACTGCAGGCAAATTGGTTTGCACTTCTAGCGCTTTGTTTGGGGTGGTACTTAAAGAATCCGAGATACATAAAAATGCTGTTCTTTGGATCTTATTCAGTAGTTTTAGGTAACTTGTGTTTTGAGTCAAAATAAAAGTCTTTAAAGACTTAAGAATATTTTTCTCTCTGATAATTATTATGAAAAGACTTTAACTATATACATAGTAAGTTTTAAAATAATAGTTATCAATGCCTTAAAAAAATTTACTCACACATAATTATTATCAAAAGACTTATAATTCTTACGAAAATTTTGATGACTTTTTTATTATTCTGGGTCTCTGGAAATTTGAAAAATTTAGAAAAACTATGCATTGTCAATTTGGGATGTTCGATATCCAACTTCAAAAGACGTAAGTAAGGAACAATTGAGAGATCCAGATACCTGCTGTGAGACACTGCGTAAAAACTGTCTATACCTACTGCTCACAAACTGAAAATTGAATTGGAGCTGAAGATGGATGGCATCTGAAGGATAACTTAGCTTGAACTTGTGTGGATGCCGGGACACTATGGTGTTCGAGGCAACGAATTGGTAAACTGTCGTTCTTTGGAGCGTGCAATTGAAGCGAAGTCAATTTTAGAGCCAAGCCTATCGGGAACAGCAGAGTACAACAGGGATCTCAAGAATAAAGCTCATGAGAGCCGTTGGTGCAAAACAAGAAAGTTTTTACTGAAAACGCTAGACAGGGTGGTAGCGAAATTAGCTCACACATACAGAGAAGGAGAAGGTTACGTGACTTCATAGAAATAGAAGAGGAACAATCCATTGGGGTGACTTATGGCAAATATAGGTATCATTGACAGCCAATTTCGTAATTTTCTCTCTGCACCTCTCTCGCCTTCGCCAGTCCAAGATGGCAAATTTTTGGGATATACCTATTGATAAACTGCTAAGACTCATAAAAGAGTTACCAGACTCTTGCTTGCTTGCTTGCAGAGGAGCAATGAATTCTCTGTCTTTAATGTCTTTCCGAATCCTTTCAATACCTTCTCTAAGCTTTGAGTACAATGGGAAATATTTCTAGAGAGCTTGGAAAATTTGTTTCCACCATTGAGCACGTTTAGTTCCGGCTTTAGCTTTATATTTACCGTACCGTACCGTAAGAGGGAGGAAGGCTATCGATCTCTACTGTAAAAATAGCTGACTTTACCAAATTATATGTATCCACGTTTCTTCCATTTCCATGCTGTAGAGGCTTTGAATTTCAAATACCTCCAATTGAGTATATTAATAAACTAAATACAGTCAAGCAGGCAAGTACGTGCACTTAATAAGACTATCAAAAATTCAAAAGCGACATGCATACATGTCTTATGTATTTAAGTAGTACACCACCCAAGTGCTGCAGCTTGCAATTGTGCTACAAGGAAGGCAAGGAAACAAGCTTAGGAAAAATGAACACCAATTCGTTAAATAGCAACTTCTTCAAAAACTTATACATTTTTCATGACAAAAAGCCATGCATGAGTAATTGTTAAGTGTGACAGGGCCAAAGGATATGAAGAAGTAGGTACATAGTTAAAGTGGGGGAAAAAAAAGGAGCTCAGCTGAGGCACGGGAGGCATTGAGTTAAAGCAGATTCGAAAAATAGGTAGCTGAATGGCTGAAGTGAGACTGGCAATGCAATGAGACTGCTGTTGCCAATTGGCAACAAAAGAAAGACAATGAAAAAAATTGGCAATCGCTGTGCAACATTTATCTCAGGTGGATGAGTGCAGCGGAACCTGCTAGAGTTATTTACGTATGCGATGCGTTTCCTTTTAGGGTGGATAGTAAATAGTCGCACGTACACATATGCAAGGCTGCTTGCCTGGTCAGAGCACCACTTGAATTTCCACAAGTTTTGGGAATGGCGCACCGATGCGGTGCACTTAAATAAAATATTTAAAGCTATATGTTACTGAAAATTGTGAATAAATCCGGTAGAAAAGGAAGGGACTTGGCAGTTCAGCAGCAATGCATAAATAAGTAGCTAAATATGTATGCATTCAGCTGCGAGTGGTAGCCGCCAAATGTACGCTCTTATTTGTGCCCACGTGCAGATGAAATCCACCTACGGTCGGGCTCTTACTTATTCTTACTTACTTATTCAGAAATTGTACTCGTATCCTTCTGTGTGTATGACTTCTTAATTTTCATATTAAATTTCTGAAAAACAACAGCGACCCAGCTACAGAAAGTAGATGAATGCATTTCAAGCGACATGGAAATTCGTAGTAAGTACGTGGCAGAATAGCATACAACAACTGTCACCCGCGCCATCCACATCAACAACGAACGAACGTAAATGAAGTAACAAAAGCTTTGCCAAAGTGAAAATGTCCTTAAGTGACAGTGAGCAAATAAAATGAATGGAGTAAAATGTGTGTCTAGCATTATATGCTAATTTAGCTATGTGGCATACGACGTGTGTACGACTATGTGCATACGTATATATGTATGTGACGGGTGGGACTACCTAATTTTATATGAAAAGGCATGTGTGTATGTACGAAATTTGCCTGCCATCCACGTGTAAGGGTTTTTCGTGGAATATTCTTATGGGATTGTTAAATATTTAGCTAACTGAAGAAAATGCTGAGATTTTGTACATATGTATGTATATTTGTGTACATTTGTGTGCTAATGTGCAACTATGATAATTAGCAATTAATTTATGGTGTAGCAGAATTGTGGGGTAATTTTATTTGAAGCGCTATGGAGTGTAAAGAGTTGGCAACTTAAGTAAAATCGAGAATTTTAATACCTCCCTCCTTGTGTATGTATTATTTAAGTAATTATGAAAATCAGTGTTTTGCAAGAACGAATATTTGATATTCTTATAGATACATATCTATACACATAGTATGTACATGCATTAGGCTGGTCCTTAAAGTATCGACATCATGAGGCATCCTTTATTTTGTTCTACGTACAAAATACAGACACCCACAAATATTTAAAGATTTAAAAATACTTTTCGGGGCTGCTATCGAAATTTGTAAACATTTAACTTTTTTTAAATCGCAAAAGTTCAAAATTTTTTTTTTATTTTTTGTTATTTAGTTTTGGTTATTTTTATACCCGAGCGCACTTGTGCACAAGGGTATATTAATTTTGTTCACATAACGGTTGTTTGTAACAGCCAAAACGAATCGAGATAGATATAGACAAATGTATACATAAATGATCAGGATGAAAAAAGAAATCGATTAAGCCATGTCTGTCTGTCCGTCCGTCTGTCCGTCTGTCCGTNTAAGGCGAAAAACATATATTTAATACGTGCGCCGGGTATTTAATGTTCGGCTCTGCCCGAACTTAGACTTTCTTACTTGTTTTTTTATAAAAATATGGTTCATACTTTAACAAAACCCGTGTAAATCGAGTTGAAAAACTTTGTGCAATATTAAAAAAAAAAAAAAATTCAACAAACTTTCGTAAAAATTTCAAACTTTCACTCTGTGAAGCGGGTGAGGGCGATCCAGTATGTAATATTTGTCGGATTTATGCCCGGTTTCATCAATCAATTTTAAATTTATCAGACTGTTAAAATTTAAAATTTCACAATTTTGTTTGAAAATTTTACAATTTTAAATTGTAACAGTCTGATAATTCTAAAAATTGTTTGTTGAAACCGGGCACCCAAGTAAAATTTTTTTTCGAATTTTTGCCAAATAAAAAAAATTTAATTTTTCAACCCTGGCAGTGAAAAATCTGAAAATTTCATGCATGTGTTTATTTTGTACGTATGATAAAATATAGGATGCCTATTACAAAATTCAGATGTTGATATTTTAAGGACCCCCCGCCTTATGCGTCTAAGAAAACAATTTGCCCAGCTGAAGCTCACTACGGTAAATAATATTACGCTGACTCTCTCGGAGGAAGTCAAGTATTTGATGTAGGGGCAAAAATGGTTGAAGTTCCATTTTGTTTTACACTATTGGGGAACTCTACCTCCAACGGTGGTAAGAGCCCTAGGGTCCTTGTTTCGATTTTCACCCCTTGGATTTTTATGGGAAACTAAAATTTCGGAGACGAACAAAATTTAGGTACTCAGATTACACAGTACGTCACTTGCTCCAAAGAATTATATCCATGCAAAAATTTCCGCTATACGCGAATGGGAAGGGAACCTGGAGTTGGATCTGTATGCTGACTCTGGGCCCATTTATGTACATTGAAGGCTCCAAATTAGACCTTAAGTTTTTAGTTTCGGTGTTATCAAGGGCCACTTCTTTATCGCCGCCACTGGGATTCGACAAAGCGACCTCAGCTTACAAAGCCAGTGGCCTACCCACTGCGCTAAGTTCGCCTTATAAACTATTGCTGCCTTTTCCACTTCTTCTTCATATGCCAACCCAACTGCAATCAAGGGTAGCTATTCTGCTGCTACTTAGACTTGATCATGTGGTTATTATTGTTTTTTGCTTTTTAGGTAATTCAGAACAAGGAATTGGTTTTCCTTCAATGGAAAAGAAGAATATATGGGGCCAGATACCTTTTGGAAAACGCAATGGCTCAGATAGCGGCTGTGTGAAGCGTGCGACCGTAGTGATTAAAACTACCAAACTTAACATAAATAAAATCATAATAGATAAAACAATGCCCAGCTAGAGGATTTCAAACATCCTCTTAGCAGTTTTTAACCAATTGCTTTCAAATATATGTATTTGCATACGCAACCGTGGACGAGGAAATGACGCATTTGTCCGTTGTGCGTGGCTGAGATAGTGAACGCAAAGCTTCTGCAAGTGAATTTAAATCATTTAAAATTTGGGCGAGATTATGTGTAATGCTTTAGATGACCGGAAGGCTGTAAGTGAAGTAGCGTTTATAATTGCATCACGTCCGATCATAAGTGTACGTGCGCGCACGCACACACATCGGCGAAATTTAAGCACCTTCTTTCTTCAATGAAGAAATGCCTAGAAGCCGTCCCGTGGGTTGGGCAGGATTAGCTTGCATTCAATGAACCACTTGCTGAAAGTGGGCCAACACAGCGTTTACATGCGAGCACAAAATGTGAAGGCAGTTGATGGCCGCCTCAGGGGCTTCTATAATTTACACGCTAAGCCTTTTAAAGTTTAGCATTGTGAAGGTGCGGTAGCTATGAAGAAATTTCTCATCTTTCACCAAACAGTTGTGCGCAAAAATGGTCAAAAGCGATGTACAATTGCACAAAATGCATCGGCCAGTGTAGCGATATCCCCATTTAAAAAACTCAGATTTTACTTGCTCATTGGTTATCGAAAAATTATTAATTTCTGTATCGATTGTCTTCTTAGCAATCGAAGATCAGTGAAACTTACGAACACAGACTTTATAAAGGGGGACTTTTTACCTAGGTCGATAGTAAAATCTCCAACTAAGTTCGGAGTCTGGGACAACCTGCAGCTAGGCTTATCACCGCATGCTTCGCACCAAAAATGTCGTAGCAGAGTGCGTCTCTGCCTCTGTCCCACTTATGGTGAGTAGTGGCAATCCGTTTTCTCGCCCTTTCTCGGGATCACCGTTGACGGAGCGAAAAATTTCTGCACACTCTTTATAATCTGAGGCAGGATTATTGAACTTTTGTAGTTACAAATTGAGATGCTATATAGCTTCAGACTTGTTATCCGGAATTTCGAAGTTCATCTTGTTCACTAGGAGGTATAAAGTGGATAATATTCGGCTTCCCTCGTTCGGTGACGTTTCATTTGAGCTCTCTGACAAGGTCAAGAAATTGAGAGTGATCTTAGACAGAGCGCTATTCAGGAAGCATAATACAGTGGCGAGTGAAAGAGACGACAGTTGCTCTATACTGGTGTAAAAGTGCCGTCAAGAAGGGGTGGTGCCTATCAAAAATAGATTAATGGCTTTAACCATAATCAGGCTAAATATTTTGTGTGTATTAGAATGCAAAGAAAAACGTTAGAAAGATGCAAGAGCTGCCTTTCTTGAATCCAGCGGGATGCTCCGGACTAGTTTTAACCTAACGCCTACAGCTATGCTTGGCGTTGTATCCTCGTAGACATTTCGGACAATATGGGCTTTTAGTCGGATCAGCGAGCGCCAAGCGAAAACACCGACATGAAAAGTTGTAAGAAGTGAACCGCAGTTGGCCAAAGTAGATTTTTTAACTGGCTGAGTGCAAACTCTCGCGTCTGGCAGGAACTCTGAATGGGATATAATGTGGAACGATTTTCCGTCATCCCTTGTCAAATTTGGTTTGGAGACAAACCGGTTTCGGCGTTGTGCCATCTTCTCGAGAACGAAAAATTACACTGAAGATGGCACAACGCCGAAACCGGTTTGTCTCAAAACCAAATTTGACAAGAGATGACGGAAAATCGTTCCACATTACATCACACTCCTACCCTGGCGGAAACACCAACAACGAAAATGAGAATCCTGAATGGGCTTTGTCTAATGTAAAACCGTGCGTTACGCGTTGGAGTCGTTTTAACATTTTGTTGGAAAACTTGCGGCAAAAATGTGTGCTTAATCACTGTGCTGTGAAAATGACATTTTAAATCTTTTGAAAAATTATGACACAATTCAAGGCGAATTCATACAAGGTGGTGTTACCGAAACAGCTGATTTCAAGGCGAATTGTGCTGATTGTGAAAATAATGGGTTTTTTGTACATGTTTTGTGTTCTGATTGTCATCGTCCGTATAATTTGTTAGTATAGTTTTATTTGATTTTTATTCTGCCGCTAACACCTTGTATGAATTGGCCTTTACAGAATTCAAATAAGATTATATGACTATATGGAGTGAATACAATTTCGCCAGTATTTTTTTCTTACAATTAAAACTGAGTTTGTGACTTCCAGAATTGGGAACTACTTGAGGCCCGTCATAAGTCTTTGGGTTGGATTTCTGCAAAGAAGATTCGAGCAAGACATCATCCAATTCATCGTCAATTTCAGCCTCGAGTCTGTCTTTTCTTCGGATTTGAATGTAGTTTTTTCGGCTTCAGAAATGTGAAAGTAATGCCTAAATTTACCTCCATGTGTCAAAAATTGATCGATAATGGTAATATTTCTCGATATACCATCCACGGAACTTATGCTCCGGTTCGGCGGAGTCTAAGTCTAAGGAATTCTTGACAAAACCTGGACAACATCAAACCATAACCCCACACAGCTCGCATATTACGGATCACTTCTTTGCCAGGATGTTGGATTTTTATAAAATTTTGGTAAATAGGCCTTCCACCACGCGTTTATTACAAAATGTGTGTAGTTCAGTCGCTGCTCAATCGATTTCTATCAAAAAAAAATTTTTGAATGCGGACTATAGCCACCATTGTCCATCTGCTGTGATAACACATCACACACTGATGCTAAATACCTCGATAAGACAATTTCGGAAAAATAGAGTAAGTATTCAAACTACATATTTTTAAGAGCTATATTTAAAAGAAGTGGCTTGTAACCTTTTTTAATTTCATTAAACCACAAAATTGTTAATTTTTTCAACCTCCCTATGCAATACAGTGCATGCAACATTGCAATCAATATCCCCACGAAAACTACAGTGAAATAGAAAACTGCCATTAATGGCGAATAAAGCAAACAAACCAAAAAAAAGTTTTAAAAAACATGAACAAGCTGCTATGAGTATTGTAGTTAATTGAATTAGACGTGCGAATGAAGGAAAGTAAGTATGTATGTGTATAAGAACTTGTATGTATAAAAAGCATGTGCATATTTCAATGTATGTATGTTTGTGTGTGCCACAGTATTTATGATAAATAGCCCATACCAAAGCGAAAATCCTTGCGGCGATAGCCAGTACCCATGCCAGAATGTGTTGATGATGCTCTTACACGCAGGATACGCGGCTGTGCCAAACGCTTGAAGCGATGCAACAAACTGCGCACGTATCCTGGCGACGACGACGACGACGATGACGACGATGATTTACACTTTTCAACAAAATGCAACGGAATTGCATTCGGTCGATTGTTATTAGCTGTAGTCATGCGCAATTCAATATGCTTCGAATGAGTAATAATGGTTGTAGTTGGTGTAGGTGTTTTGGGTGGCAAACCTTCATCGTTGCGAATAATGCGTTTGGAATAGACGTTTAGATTGTACGAGCATTTAGTATGAAGCAAATATGTTTGAAAATAATTGGTTAGTTAATTGTTTTTTTTTTGTTTTGTTTTTAATTTGTTTTGGAGTTTTCCATATGTATGCAAGTTTTGTATGAGGAAGAGAAAGAGAGAGAGAGAGAGAGCAGATGAAATAAATATGAAATATATGTATGTATGTAGGTATTTAAGCAGTATATGTTTAAGCACGAAAAAGCAGTTGTTTTGCAATAAATTTATATATATATATACATATATATTTATATACAGAATTAGTTCATTCTTATGTTCAATGCTGTATTGGATTAAATATTCATTTCAATACATATATAAAATATACATATTTGCTTTGTATCAATAAATTCTGGAGTATTTTTGGTTTCAGGTGTACTCACATTTAACGCGCAGCCATGTGTAGGCGCTCCTTTCACCAGCCTCATTGCTGGCGAGACACTGAAACATGGCTCCATCCTCGAGTGTAAGTTTTTTGATGATTAGTGAATTGTCCTCCTGAAATGTGTATCTGAAAATGCAATGTGTGGAACACAATTAGCTATGATTGTTATCAAGCAATTCGATATGATAAAAGGCATCCCGACTGATCTCCGAAACTTCCGCATAGTCGTAGATATTTTGTGGAAAAGCATATCATTGGGGGTCGAACAACACTAGGAGGTGTGATAGAGGGGAACCTGTGTTTCTAGCCAATACCACAATAAGGTGGTAGATAGATATAGCGGGCCCTGTTTCCGCCGAACACTATGGACGTAGACCTGGAGGAGGTCAAATCTACTCTCTCCCTCTAATATAGGGCGTCACCGTCGGTATTGCATATTTTGCAGTCAGGACGCTCTCCGACTGTATTCAAACAACAGCCAATAGATCTTTCATTTCCACCCTAAAAGTCGAGAGCAGCCGGCTTCAATGCCAACGAAGTAAGCTCGCTAATGGCTCCCAACAACTCGCAGCCCAGTGCGACTTTATGCGTCATAAACTCAGACCATAAAGCCTTGACGGGTAATAAATCCATCGCTGGTCAAGTACAGGTTTCCTCTCTGTTAGAGCGCAAAGAGACTGGAGAGTAGCCAGCATTCCCCGAAGACCACATCCTGGCATTCTTTCTGCTAGTCGAAAGAAGACAGAACCTTCGTAAGCTGCGGATTATAAAGTAGTTGTCTTTTTAGACATTGAAGGCGCTTTTAGTAATGCTGTACCGGAAGTCATTCTTAAACCCCTGTTCCAAACAGATCTTTCGGAAAATTCGGTAGGATTTATCCGAGCTTTTCAAGGCACAAGAACGGTATGGACAGAGACGGGGGATCACCACTTAGCTGATATGCTATATGAGGAATACCACAGGGCGGAATTATCTCCCAACCCTATGTAATGTCACAATAAATAGTCTGTTACTGCGATGAAAGTGCACAGAATTTGAACTTGTAGCTTTCGCGATGCTAAATATGGTAGAAAACATCTTTCAGGCAGACCATGTTGAGGTCAGAACAAGTAGAGTCGGCCTATAGCTATGTATAAAGGGAGCTGTGCTATGCGCAGAAGACGAATTTGGCAATAGTAGGCTCATACTTCTCTGCTACAAAATTTTCTATGATGCGAAAGTACCGCTAGAACCTTGTAAACTGTGGCTTAGTGCATATGTAGTTACCGCCTTGAGCTGTCAAAACAAAATATGGATGGAAGAACCAACTTGGAGAGTTGCTAGTCGCATCTGGCCCACGTTTGAAAAAGAGAGGTCTAAGGCCCTTGATAAATCTCTTGGAACGCCCTCAAGGTAAGCTGGTTGCGGGGGTCGTCACTTGTCACTTCTAAATAGGGATACACGATAGAAAAACTAGATTTCAAATTTATACAGACATATTCAATAATCGATTAGCTTTGTTTAACTGTAAAAAAATGTTTGTCCCTATCATTAATTTCGGGGATCACTTGCCAGGACTTTACTCAAATGTAATTAAATTTAAGAATATTTATCTTAATTTTCAATTTCAATTCCTCCACTACAACTGGACATTTATTGTAAAATATAAATATTCTTACCCTCCCTCATCCCTTTCGCCCAATACTCACTTTCCGTCATTCGCTTCGATGGGTTCGGCATTTTTGTACCACCGCACCACTGGCATTGGATCGCCCACAACATCACACGTCAGCGTTACCAGCGCACCAAATTCACCAAAGGTTTCCGTGCGCATTTGTGTGAAAAATGTAGGTGGTTCCAATACCTCCACCTTGGCGCTAACGGTCACCGTATCATAGCCACCGCTACGTAGTCGCACCTGACACGTATACTCGCCGGAATGTGTTAAATTAACGGATAGCAGTGACAGCGAACGATTCCAAGGATCGTTAAGTGTATGCGCCACACCAGCACTTTCAATGGGTATACCATCCTTTAGCCACAATGTTTCCAATTCATGCAACGGCCGCGCATTAGCGATGCACTCCAACACGGCCACCTGCTCGCCACGCTTCACTTTCATGTCTTGCGGATGTACAACGATTTCGGGTGCCACCTCAACATACGGATCCCCGCTCACGTTCAACTGTATGAAGGCGCTATTCTCCTCCTTACCCAGCTGTGTGTTTATAGCACGCGCACGATATGCTTTACGATCGTCCTCGTCGGCGCTGAGTATAATCAATTGATTCGATTTTGTTACGGCATATTTGATGTCATAGTTCAGCGGACCTTCAACCGTTTGCCACATCACCGAAGGTGACGGTTGTGACTCGATGGTTGGCAAATCGAAAATGGCCGGATGACCTGACGTCACTGTGAGATGGCCAAGTGTGGTGTTCTCGAAGATGCCCATATCTGAAAATAAAAGAAGCAGTGGAAGTGTGTAAGTGAGAGAGCTGTAAAGTCAGTCAATTAAGTAAAGAAGTGTAATAGGAAGAAGTTAAGACAATTAAGTAATGCATCTATGTAGGCGTGAAAAACGATGTCAGCGGCTATTGCTCAAGCTAGTGAGCGGATGCTTGTTGATTGGATAAGCCTAGCAAGAGTTGAGGGCAAAACTGAATCTAAAAAAAAAGCAGCGAATGGTACTTTTAGTGTGACATTAATTAAATGTCGCCGCTTCCATGGCAGCCACTTCAAAGTGTGCATGAAAAATTCTGTTAGAAGACACATCAATTGAAAGCAATAAAGGTAGAAAAAAATTCTAAGCAAAGGAGACGCTTTTTAGAGTCTTTCTGTGAAATTAACTTAATTTTTCAATTTTGCACAAGGTGGCAACGCGGCAGGTTTTAAAAAATTACCTTTTTCCGGTATCATAATTTAAAAATAGTTTTATATCTAAATACATCTTTCTGAAGTTCTTCATCTACATACATATACTATTTTTAGGAGCAACAATAATTTTCCAGCTTCAAGGGAAACAATTTGTTAATTTTGTTTATTGCTGCGGAATTTCGGTTTGATAATTTAGCTGAAGTAAAAATGGCATCTTGTTCACTCCTAACCCTAGATAGATAACCCTACTGAAAGTTCTTGAAAAGATAACCATACATCTGCTTTTTTTTACCAAATTTCGAACTTTTTATTCAGAATATTTATAAAAATTCTTGCTATGCAAGCTTGTAGCCAATTCAATTTTAGGATAATAAAGTGTGAGTTTCATTTTGCTACAAAATACCGTTGATTTTTAACCGACTTCCAAAAAGGAGGAGGTTATCTGTTCGTCGGAATATTCTTTTTTTATGTATGTCATTTTTGTTTTATAATTACCTGGGCTTTTATAAAAAAATATTAAACATAAAATAAGCTACAGAAATTTAGCCAAAACTCTTTAAAGTGCGGCGAGTCTATTATTTCTGCCGCCAGTGTATATACTGACATTAGGATGCATCACCAAAAAATGTTGCGGTTTTTCCATCGAAAATTTAAAATTCGTTAAATTTTAAGATTTCCGCCAAAATATTTCGTATGAACGTTAAGATGTATTTTGAATGCCCAGCTCTTAATATTTTTCCGAAATATTTTGGTTCAAAAAGTACCGTTTTTGTATAGGGCTTGATGCACCCTAATGTACATACCAAGGTACATTGAACAGGTAGTATCAGTAGAGCAGCTGATTTGATTTATTTTCAAATTATTTGGTCTCGAAAATGTCAAATATTTTTAATTTTTTCTCACAAAAATTCTGAATTGTTAAAATCCATTTGCATGTGAAACCTTTTTCCATACAAAACAAGCGATTGAATAGCAGCTTTTGGAACGTTCGCCCAACTCAGCAGCACAACCGCTGATTACTGGCCCTTGTAAAGGATGGATCAATGCTTCGAGAAGCAAACAAATTTACTAGGAAAGAAAGTTGCAACAATTTTTATTTTTTCCAATTTCAATTTTTTATTTTTTATAATTTTTTGTATTTCACATGGCACGCTTTGATTTAGAAGAAAAAATTCAGAACAGTTTTTGACACTTTCGATACCAGAAGCAACAACAAAATACACGCAAATGTTGTTTTTGCTCTACTGATACTACCTGATTAATGTGCCTTGGTACATACGTATATGTATTTGTATATTTACAAAAATTCATACGTATGTATATGTATATGTATGTATGCATGTGTCTGTTTCTCTAAGCTGAGTGTACTAATTAAATTAAGTGTCTTTTGATTGCCAAGACACGGACTTCCTTAATTTGATAATAAGTAAGAAGAATGTAACTTTGCTGGAAAATTCACTCGTTTATTTGATCACACCGGAATCCCGCGCCAACTTAAATAAGCCACATCTACATACATACATGATACTCAATTACATATGGAATTATGCGCCAAACTTTAGGGGGAAATATTCAGCAGCTTTAAATATAATTACATGTGTACTAGGAATGTTAATCCCGGGATCCCGGACTTTTTAAGGTCTCGAAAATCCCGGGATTCTTGGCAAGTAATCCTGGGATTTCCGGGATTTGTTATTTGCACTGATGGCAATAATAGAAACTCCTATTCTTGACCAGTATTGGCTATATTTCTTTTTTAATTTAATAATTAATATTTTTTATTAATGTCTAGCTCATTATACATATAACACCGCGCGGTAGTAAATTTTAAACATAAATATCAATATATTCGCGAAACCATATATAGTAAAATTGCGTTTTTAGTTTTTCACTGTGACGTCAGTAATTCAAAAAAGAATTAAAAAATTCAGAGGAAATCCTGTAGAATTTAAGCAGATTCCAGTTTCTAGTGCAGATGGGCTGGTAAATATTGAAAATGTCATTTTAAAATTTTATCTTTAAAATTTCGCAATATTTGTTTTTGAAAAAAATATATGTTGAGGGTTTGTATAAACTCGATAACATCCTCCAATTTCGTTCTTCTAACTTTGTCAGCTTAAAAATTACCTATTCGTCCTTGTGAATCCCAAAAATTTAAATTTTTTAAGTTCTAAAGAAATTTCCTATTGCATTTGTTACCCATATTTTTATTCTACATTGCATTGAATTTTTTAATAATTTTTGGAATTAATCATATCTTTGAAATTGCAAAATCCTTTAAAATAAATCCTGCGATCAGAGAGAAAAAATAAAAACGCTACTTTAAATAAAAAAAGTAGGTTTCAAACCCATTTATTTATTATTTATTTTATGGTAGGAGAGCTTCTGAAACAATATAGAAGCAATTTTTTCGATTCAAGTTGTTGAAAAGTAATGAATATGTAAATCCCTGGACTAATCCCAGGATCCCGAGATTGTGACAACGCCATCCCGAAAATTCTGGGATCGGAAAAAGCCGAAAAATTAACATCCCTATAAAATACCCGCCGCAAGTATTAAATATAAGCCGTCATCGATTCGTCACTTCGCTGCTTGCTATGTTTGAGTTACGGTCGCGTAACGAAAAATGTTGCATGTGAAAGCAACAACAAAGTTAGCTAGCAAAGATGAACGATAGCGAGTTTGGTTGTACCTCATTGAGTTCGTTCGTTTCGCCACTCGGTAACTGTTGGCGAATCGATGACGGTTATAGTTTTTCACCTTTCTAACAATTCCTATAGTAGCTTCAGTTATACTTAGGGCCGTTTTCTGAAGTAACCTTTTACTTAACGCTCACTTCATATTTAAAATTATTTAAAAATTTTACAATATTCTTATTTTACGTCTAAAAATCATTGTAAATACCAATTTTCAGTGAATAATCTCCAGTAGTTACTAAAATATCGCAGTTTTCGTATTTCTGAAAATTACCGTTATATGGGAAGTAGGCGTGGTTACTGTCCGATTTCGCCCATTTACCAACCTACCTCGGGTAAAGGGCAATCTACATACCAAATTTCGTTGAGATATCTCAACATTTGCTCGAGTTATCGTGTACACGGACGGACAGACAGACATGGCGTAATCAACTTCTCTTTTCATTCTGATCATTTAGGTATACATTCGTCTATATCTATCTCGATTCGTTTTGGTTGTTACAAACAGCCGTTATGTGAACAAAGTTATAATACCCTTGTGTACAAGTGCGCTCGGTTACAAAAATACAAAGAGTATGTACATATATTGGTTATGAAACAAAATAGATATGTAAAGTAAGTTTCACTTCTCCAGTGTGGCCCAGGCGCACTTACTTTTTTATGGCAGAAGTACACTCGTAGGTCTGCTTTNATCCTTTAAAATAAATCCTGCGATCAGAGAGAAAAAATAAAAACGCTACTTTAAATAAAAAAAGTAGGTTTCAAACCCATTTATTTATTATTTATTTTATGGTAGGAGAGCTTCTGAAACAATATAGAAGCAATTTTTTCGATTCAAGTTGTTGAAAAGTAATGAATATGTAAATCCCTGGACTAATCCCAGGATCCCGAGATTGTGACAACGCCATCCCGAAAATTCTGGGATCGGAAAAAGCCGAAAAATTAACATCCCTATAAAATACCCGCCGCAAGTATTAAATATAAGCCGTCATCGATTCGTCACTTCGCTGCTTGCTATGTTTGAGTTACGGTCGCGTAACGAAAAATGTTGCATGTGAAAGCAACAACAAAGTTAGCTAGCAAAGATGAACGATAGCGAGTTTGGTTGTACCTCATTGAGTTCGTTCGTTTCGCCACTCGGTAACTGTTGGCGAATCGATGACGGTTATAGTTTTTCACCTTTCTAACAATTCCTATAGTAGCTTCAGTTATACTTAGGGCCGTTTTCTGAAGTAACCTTTTACTTAACGCTCACTTCATATTTAAAATTATTTAAAAATTTTACAATATTCTTATTTTACGTCTAAAAATCATTGTAAATACCAATTTTCAGTGAATAAGCTTCAGTAGTTACTAAAATATCGCAGTTTTCGTATTTCTGAAAATTACCGTTATATGGGAAGTAGGCGTGGTTACTGTCCGATTTCGCCCATTTACCAACCTACCTCGGGTAAAGGGCAATCTACATACCAAATTTCGTTGAGATATCTCAACATTTGCTCGAGTTATCGTGTACACGGACGGACAGACAGACATGGCGTAATCAACTTCTCTTTTCATTCTGATCATTTAGGTATACATTCGTCTATATCTATCTCGATTCGTTTTGGTTGTTACAAACAGCCGTTATGTGAACAAAGTTATAATACCCTTGTGTACAAGTGCGCTCGGTTACAAAAATACAAAGAGTATGTACATATATTGGTTATGAAACAAAATAGATATGTAAAGTAAGTTTCACTTCTCCAGTGTGGCCCAGGCGCACTTACTTTTTTATGGCAGAAGTACACTCGTAGGTCTGCTTTGTCGACCGCTATTCATAAAAAAATTTTTTCTTGATGTTGCCGGGTCCAAAAATTGACGAACTGACCTCTCGAGTGGCAGTAGGCACCTCTAAGCACTCGTCTACGGTGGCGAGAGCACTATTCAAACCCGATAAAAATAAAAGAATGCAATAAAATATTAAAAAACAGTTAAAGTTAGACCAAAAATGGGGGCACCGAAATTGCGCATATGGAAACTGTGCATTTAGACATTATTTCGGTTTCAACCGAAACTGTGCATGTATGCTTTATTTCGGTTTTTNTACCTCGGGTAAAGGGCAATCTACATACCAAATTTCGTTGAGATATCTCAACATTTGCTCGAGTTATCGTGTACACGGACGGACAGACAGACATGGCGTAATCAACTTCTCTTTTCATTCTGATCATTTAGGTATACATTCGTCTATATCTATCTCGATTCGTTTTGGTTGTTACAAACAGCCGTTATGTGAACAAAGTTATAATACCCTTGTGTACAAGTGCGCTCGGTTACAAAAATACAAAGAGTATGTACATATATTGGTTATGAAACAAAATAGATATGTAAAGTAAGTTTCACTTCTCCAGTGTGGCCCAGGCGCACTTACTTTTTTATGGCAGAAGTACACTCGTAGGTCTGCTTTGTCGACCGCTATTCATAAAAAAATTTTTTCTTGATGTTGCCGGGTCCAAAAATTGACGAACTGACCTCTCGAGTGGCAGTAGGCACCTCTAAGCACTCGTCTACGGTGGCGAGAGCACTATTCAAACCCGATAAAAATAAAAGAATGCAATAAAATATTAAAAAACAGTTAAAGTTAGACCAAAAATGGGGGCACCGAAATTGCGCATATGGAAACTGTGCATTTAGACAT